>NC_042618.1:6241072-6428572 GCF_901001135.1 Rhinatrema bivittatum | reverse complement strand
TCCCACTCACACCCCTTCCCACCAGTACAGTCTGGCTTCCTCTCTCAGGGCCGGTGCAGGGATATTAAGGGAGCCAGATGGACCTTACAAGCCTTGCGCCCCCTCTGCCTGGCCCTTTCCACGCACAATTAAAAGATGCATTTATATTAACAGATTTTACAAGGGCGAAGTACAATCTTCTGAGGTAAAAATATCACTTACATCACGCATATTACATTGACATTCACTGCTGTAGTGCCAAAAAGAAAACCCTGCACAAATGAACTGTGAACCCTCCTTTTCTACCCCTCCCTGCTCACTCCCTTGATCCGTTAAGTTCTTTGAAAATGTTCTCCGCAATATTCTGTTATTCAACGACTAAGAAAATATGTTGATTTTTCACAAAACCCTACTGTTCCCAACTACTATGTTAACTCCATTTGATTGTAAGATAATTGCATATGTTGGATAATAATTGCAGATTTGTAAACCGTTATGATGGCTCTACTGAATAACGGTATATAAAACCCTGCAAATAAATAAATAAATGAAAGTAGGCTTATTGTAATGTCAGAAACAAGCTTGGCACTCAGAAAGCCATGAGTAAACTGAATTACAATTACAATATAGTAAACCTCCCATACCAAAACAGCACTAACTGCCAGCACTCAAACAGTAACAACCCTACCTATGAAAAGGCAAGTATTACACCAGGCCCTAAAACACCAATATACTTCCTACTAAGAAGAGAGAGAAAACCAAGCTGCTATAGATCCCAGACAGAATCTAAGCACTAGCAGAATACCTCACCTTAGTCACCCATGCAGAACATACAGCAATACAGAATAAAGTGACCATAAAGTATCAATAGAAATGTGCAGACAGAAATGGAAACCACAAGAAGCCTGAGTTTGTATGCAGTGCAAAACTGGAAAATCAGAAACATAATAATTTCTCATAAAACATCAAACAAGGTCAAGAAAAATCAATAATAGTAAAACCATACTAATATAAATAATATTTAAAAAATTCCTGACAAATAGAATAACAACTAACAATTAAAAACATATACAAATTTTAAATAAATAAATATTGCAAGACAAGAAACACATCAAACACCCAATAATAAAACTAATAAGGATTTAAAAAAACCCAAACAAACCCACTCTCCATACCAGGGAATTTTTTATTTCCAGTCACTCTGAGAATGTTGTAAAGTAGAGAATGGGGTGCACACAGACTTTCTCCTCTCTCACCCATCACCCTTCCTCTCTCTCTCTCTTTCTCCCCAGAACATAAGAATTGCCATGCTTGCTTGGACCAAGGTCTATTGAGCCCAACATTCTTTCTCCGAGAGTGGCCAATCCAGGTCATATCATAAGTACCAGTCACACTCTCCACTCTTCTTGCTCTCCAGTTACCTCCCCCCAGTCACTCTCCAGTTACTTCTCCCCTCAGTCACTCTCTCTCTCTCTCTCTCTACAGTTACCCCCCAGTCACTCTCTCTCTCTCTCTAGTTACCACTCCCCCATTCACTCCCTCTCTAATAACATTTACATCCCTCCCAGTCACTCCCTCTCTCCAGTTAATTCTCCCCAGATACTCCCTCTCTCTCTCCAGTTACCTCTCTGTCCAGTCACTCCTTCTCTCTCCAGTTACTTCTCCCCCAGTCTCTCTCTCTCTCTCCCTCCAGTTACCTCCCCCTAGTCACTCTCTCTCCAGTTACCTCGCCCCAATCTCTTTCTCTTCAGTTACTCCCCCAGTCACTCCCTCACTCTCTCTCCAGTTACCTCTCCTCCCAGTCTCTCTCCAGTTACCTCTCACCCAGTCATGCCCTCTCTCTCTCTCTCCAGTTACCTCTCCCCCCAGTCACTCCCTCTCTCTCTCCAGTTATCGCTCCTCCCAATCTCTCTCTCCAGTTACCTCTCCCCCAGTCACTCCCTCTCTCTCTCTCTCTCTCTCCAGTTACCTCTCCCCCAGTCACTCCCTCTCTGTCTCCAGTTACCTCCCTCCAGGTACCTCCTCTCTAGCACATTTATATCCCTCTCAGTCACTCCCTCTCTCTTTCTCCAGTTACCTCTCTCCCCAGTCACTTCCTTTCTGTCTCCAGTTACCTCTCTCTCCCCAGTCACTCCCTCTCTCTCTTTCTCCAGTTACCTCTCTCCCCAGTCACTTCATCTCTCTTTCTCCAGTTACCTCTCTCCCCAGTCACTCCCTCTCTCTCTTTCTCCAGTTACCTCTCTCCCCAGTCACTTCATCTCTCTTTCTCCAGTTACCTCTCTCCCCAGTCACTTCCTCTCTCTCTTTCTCCAGTTACCTCTCTCCCCAGTCACTTCCTCTCTCTCTTTCTCCAGTTACCGTTCTCTCCCCAGTCACTTCATCTCTCTCTTTCTCCAGTTACCTCTCTCCCCAGTCACTTCCTCTCTGTCTCCAGTTACCTCTCTCCCCAGTCACTCCCTCTCTCTCTTTCTCCAGTTACCATTCTCTCCCCAGTCACTTCATCTCTCTCTTTCTCCAGTTACCTCTCTCCCCAGTCACTTCCTCTCTGTCTCCAGTTACCTCTCTCCCAGTCACTTCATCTCTCTCTTTCTCCAGTTACCTCTATCCCCAGTCACTTCCTCTCTGTCTCCAGTTACCTCCCTCCAGGTACCTCCTCTCCAGCACATTTACATACCTCTCAGTCACTCCCTCTCTCTCTCCAGTTACCTCTGCCCCAGTCACTCCCTCTCTAATACCATTTACATCCCTCCGTGTCACTCCCTCTTTCCTCTCTCTCATCAGTTTCCTCCCTCTCCTCAGTCACTCCCCTCCTCTCTCACCAGTCACCTCCTCCTCGCCCCCAGTCTCCCTCTCTCATCATTTTTTAAAATTGATTTTTGGTTATTTTAATCTCTGGGTGTAGCACATTCCCTCCTCATCTCCCTTCCTCCTTCTCCCTGAGCATCTCAAACGGGATTGGAGTCTGCGTTTGGCCACAGAGGTGCGAGCAGGTCCTTGCAGCGTTGCTGCTTAAGAGTGATCTGCTCGAGGTCTTCCTGATCTCTCATCCGCTCCTCCCAGTCAAATGTGTTCTCCTGAGGTCGAGATCCGCCTCCTGCTTCCCCTCCTACCAGCGGCCGCCACATGAAGCACAAAAAGTAAATGGACCGGAACATTCCCGGCAGCAGCGGCAAGGCTCACTCGAAGGCAGCTGCAAGCTCAGCAAACAGGTAAGCAAGAGCGTAGCCACAGCAGCAGGGGCCGGCACGGTGCATTCAGCTGCTTTAGTCTGAAGCCCTGCCCTGCAGCAGCGGTGGGGGCGTAGAATATTCCCACCAGCACGATGTCACCCGTTTGCGCCGCCGCGGGGCTCTTCTGGCAGGTGGGTTACGGGAGCCCCACAGAGACTGTCGTCTGCCTGTGCCACTGCTGGCTGCGGGAAACCCTCCCCTCACCCTGGGCACATGATTACGTTTCTGTCTCAGGGCAAGGTGAGAGACAGCCGCCACAGGAAATATATATATTTTTTGGGGGGGGGGGGGGGGGGCACTTTTTGCCACCCCAAAACTTTGCTGCCTGAGGTGGCTGCCACACCCTGCCTCGTGATAGACCCGTCCCCTGCTCACGCGCCCAGATCTGAAAGATTTGATGCTTGATCAGAACATCTCCTGTCAGGCTGTACAGGGCCGGATTAATGTCCGGTGGTTAAGCTGCAAAGCAGCATCACTGGGATTCAGAGCCTGCTGTCCTCCGTCGGCCAACTAAACCATCCTTGTCTTCCCTCGTTGCCTTTATTAGGCGTGCGATCTTGAAAGGCCATGGGGATCATCAGGGACCTTTTTACTGGGGGTCCTACATACAGGGATCTCTGGCTTTCTTTTTTCCCTGGCCTTTTTAAAGACATTTTGGGGCCAAAACCTATGAAAACTTGGGCACAGAACATCAATCATTACAGCTGCTGCTGCTGTTGGCCCAAGCTCCAAATGCCTGAGGAACAGATTACATTTATTCTCCACTTCTTACCAGGATATTAGCCCCAATTATGTGATTACTTGCTGGAAACAGCAACACGTGACATCTGCCAATCAAAATTAGGACCTGCACAGTGTGAGCGGAGGAGAACCTCTCCAGCACGGCAGGAATTACTGGATAAAACTTAGGGAATGGCCAGACAGGAGGATTGCCTTTTCAGTTTCTGGACAAAGTTAAAGTCTTAAATGTGCTGTTCAGATTGCAGCAGGTGCGACTCTTAATGCTGACTTCACTGGGAAGACAGTTGTGAAGAAGCAGCATCCTAGGAGGCAGGAAAACCTAGAACCCTTAGGATTCCATTTCTAGATCTCACTTTTCTTGCTACGCCTAGGAGGAGACTGGTCAGGTAAAAGGAGGTTTGACAAGCGGGCTGTGCCTGCCTGCTGTAAAGAACGGCTGCACACATCTCTGCACGGGGAAGGTTCTGATCCAGAGCCTGCCTATCTCTTACCCAATCATTTTCCCAGGGATAGTTCCAGCCACACTTTTTGGAGCGGTCTAGGCCCTGCTTCGTAGTTCAAGAGAGACTTCAACGCCAGTGAGACAATGCATGAGATGGGCTGGGGTTGGCCCTGGCAGCCAGGAATCTCTCCTGGGTTAGCTAACGCTCGGAGAGCCCCAGACTGCTCTTATGCAGCCACTGCATGGTCTCCCTGGGTTGCTCCGGTGGCAGTGGTGGTGGTGGGGGAAAGGGGGGAGCAGAGACTTGCTCCAGGACCCTTAAAGCTTTGGACTTCTGAGATAACTCCAGTAAAACAAATCACATAGCCAGACAGGTTTGGGTTTGTGCAAAAAATAAAATGCTTACTAAGGTCCCCGATTTACAGTTCATTAGCAAGCAGTTCACCAACACAAGAGCAAGATCCCTATCAAAATACTCTTTGGAGACAGTGCCTAACTATAGTTCACTTTATTGCCTGAATACTACTGTGACATCTCCTCTGATATCTTCTATAAAGACAGGGCAGGTCCTCTACTGCACAAGACTGAGACCCTTCTCACTTCCACAGTTCTCCACTGAGAATCTGAAAGTCCACACCAGTAAAACCCCTTTGGTGCAAAACATGCAGTACTGGAGCCTAGACCCTCCAACACGCATCTCCACTTCTCACCACAAAACCTCCCCAAATTTCTATACCTTATCTAGTCCCTATGCATGTAAATGAAATGACATGGCACCCCAGTAGGGACCTTCCTGACCTACAGATTCCCACGCAGTAACTCACTCAGTCTATGAGCTCATTGAGTTAATCACCGAGGTCTCACTGAGATACCTTCATCTGGAGATGGGTTATTTTAATCTACATATAGATAATCCCGGTTCTAACATTTCAGATTTTCTTGCATCCATGCCTGAACTAGGATTCATGCAAGTAATAACATCTCCCACCCATAAGAAGGGTCACATACTGGACTTTGTAATCCTCTCTGGGCCAGACAAATAGAAACACCAAGTCAGAGGTATCAAGACAGTACCACTATCATTGTCATATCATTTTCTAATTAAATTCTCCCTAACCAGTGACTTAAAGAGTTCCTTACAAGACCTTGAAAAGAAACCTGAGACTAAAGAAACAGACCGGTGAGCACCTGCTTGCAGCACTAGAATACCCATCTGAAAACAAGACAACCAACCACCTCAATGACAGAACTGGTGAATATCTGGAATGCCAACTTAGCAATCGCCTTGGACATGACCACTCCACTAAAACAAGTCCACGGCCCCAGGCACAAATAATAATGAACTATGAAACTTCAAACATCTCGGATGCAAACCAGAAAGAAGAGGACACAAATCTCACCATGAGGAAGTCAGAAAATAGATCCCACATGGCAATTTATCGCCAAGCCATAACCACCAAAAAACAGTACTTCTCTCAAGCCATCAGGCAGGTCGCAAACACAACCAAGCAGCTATTCCAAATGCTAAACAACCTACTACAACCCACAGCACAGCAGAACTAAGTCTTCTAATCAATACTAGCCTGATCAGTTTCTTTGATTGGGTGACCATAGAGTTGGATCAAGGGAACATGCTAGATTTGTAAATAAATTGTGCGCCCTAGGTATGGATCCTAGAGTGACTGACTGAGTTAGAAACTGGCTGAGGAGGGGGTTGTGACTAGCGCTGTACCTCAGGGATCGATCCTTGGACCGGTTCTTTTCAACGTTTTAGTGAGAGACACAACGGAAGGGTTGTCGGGAAAGTTTGGTCTTTTTGCCAATAAATACCAAAATCTGTAACAGGGAGGACAGCCAGGAAGGAATGGAAAACACGAGGAGAGAAAACTGCGCCCCTCTCAGCCATCCAAGATTGGGCAACAAACAACAAGCTCTGTCTAAACCTGACAAAAACAGAATTTCTGTGGGTGCAAAAAGCGAATGGCCAAGTCCCCGACATGAAAATGCCTTTTGGAAACCAGGAAGTCCCATTAAAACCACAAGCATGGAGTCTTGCTGGACTCAGAGTTCCCATGCTACCTCCGATGCAAGCATCCTTCAAAAACTGCCGCTCTCATTTTCAACGGTTACCCAAACTCTCACCAGTAGTACGGGTCATGATAACATTTCAGCTGAACTACTGCAAAGCCCTATACAATGACCTGCCAACAGGCCTTCATCGATTTAGCTAATCCAGAACGCTGCAGCGCGCCTACAAGCAGGTTACACGCAGCCTGCACACATCACAGCTGTTTTACTAAAGTTTCACTGGGTCAACCTTAAAACTCTACGCCTAATATTCGCAGCCTTAAAAGCAAAAGGTCCTGAATACCTGAATAGCAAACTACCTGTTTATATGCAGACCAGACCTCCGAGGTCATCCCAGGGACCTTCCAGAGTTACCCCCTCACCAAAGGGCCTTCTGAGGAATAGGCCCCTCCCTATGGTACTCACTACCAAAGTTTTCAGGCTAGCTGCACCATGGCACCCACCCTGTCACGTCTCTCCCAGGCTGGCATCAACTGAAATCCCCACCCTGCATGCAGACATGACTTATTTTAGCACTGTCTATCATACTGTATATATTAAATCTATTTTATATCGGTACCAACTATTTACATCCAAGTTGTGTCATCAGTAGTCTGCAAGTTCAGCTGTACAAATTTATGTACATCCTCCTGTGTGCCGTTTATTTTATCAATGACCACACATATGTGCGCGTAAGTCGTCCTGTATAGTCAGTCTATTTAGCAGCGCCAATGTAGGCTTTAGCTTCCTGTTCACCAGGCACGATAGGCGTATCAGTAGACTGAAACCCCCTACTAATTAACTTTGTACACCGCTTTGGGTGAAAGCTGACTTTCCAAATAAACCAATCGACCCTCCCGGATGTGGATCCGTCACGGCTCTCTCTGACGCCTGCTTCTTTAAAGGGACCACTAACCCTGCAGGAGCCCTGCGAGTCACCGGCCAGAACCACAGTCGTGGTGGGGGCCACGTAGAAGCGGGGCACCTGCCATGCAGTCTAGGGGGGAGGAGGAAGGAGAAGAAGCTGGGCCCCTGGTTTTACTTCTCCTTTCCCAGCCAGGTTTAACGGCAGCTTACTTCTCGTGTTTTCTTAAGGGAACAGTAGCTGCCTCCTGACCCATGAGAACTCGCTGACCCGTGGGAACAGAGGCTTGTTGTGCGATGATTGTCTTCTTAATGGAGCCCATTACTATTCTGCAGCGCTGGTTAGGTTTTATTACAAATGTTACTGGTTTAACAGGCATGCTTTCCTGCCCTGTGTGCTTTGTGCAGACTCCGTCTGGATCCCTCTAATGCACCCTATTGTGTCGCTTGCTTTGTGCAAGCCTCTTGTACTCCGCTGCGAGAGGTGGACGGCGAGGGCAGAGGACATACTTACATGGCGTCCAGTTTGGTCCCGTTAAAGGCGTAGGCTTGAACCCACATGAAGCCATTGTTATACAGCTTCCTGCAGAAGGAAAACAGGGACAGATCAGTGGGAAAGCAGGGTACTCCGCTCGCCTTCAGTTTTAGGCCTATTTGCTGATAACGATCTACAAATCATCAGCCAGACAGCATATTCCTTTGACCTTCTGGCTGGCTAAAACATAGCACTGACCTGTATCACTGCATATCCTTGTCAACTGCTTTGCATTTTAGAGATAATATAAATACAAAATGTAAAAGAGCTAAAGCCAACAAATTCTAGGTTGCAATAGCAATAGAGCCAAGACAGAAAGGTAATTTACTGCTGAATAATGCCCCGTGTGGGCCACAGGTCCTCCTCTGCTTCTGCTTCTCCAGGCAGGGAAGTACATGCCCTATGCAGAGGATGCCACTGCTTACCTCCTACGCGGGCTCACATCACCCACCCTGCACAGGGAGACACTTACCTCAGAAGTCTCGTGGCAGGGTAAAGGGACAGCTTCGTAAGGGCACAGAACCTTTTCCAAGTGCCTTTCGTTTTGATTTTGCCTTCTTAGGGTAACTTCATAGAAAAGCATACGGTCCACCCCACTACTGCTCTACGTCTGCCCAAATGATAACCCTAATGTCACCAGGCCTTCTGCAGGCACCTCCTGGGGTCGCTGTGGCGTGCGCTCGGGCCTGGGTGACAACCCTGACAGGCTGTGCACAGGTTTTCAAATAATAAAAACTAAAAGTTTAAACTTTGCGTTGTTTTTTTTTCCAGGGAGGGGGAGCTGTTTACAGGAAGAATTGTGTAACAGAGAAATCTTCCTTGACCAAACTGCTTGCAGAATGATGAGCACCTTAGACTGTGCTCATACATTTGACTTATTCGATGCACTTGGCACAATGCTACCCGGGCATTATCCCTGCGCTGTTGCCGAGGCGCGGGATGAGCTGCAGTGCAGACGGATGCAGAGCGGGCCTGTTGTTGACTTTCTCCAGTTTCACAATCCGCTCTGAAAATGCAGTTGGTTTTTTTTTTTGCTCGGCAGGTGTCACGGGCGAGACACGTGGGTTAAGTCCCGGTTCTTTAATTCACATCCCATTTCACTGTGGTGCTGCAGAGGCATTTCAAAGACAGAACAACCACAGGTCCCAGAATGCACCGGCATGGGAGCTAACGCCTCTCCAGCTCCCCACCACCAACGAAGCTTGCTGGGCAGACTGGATGGGCCGTTTGGTCTTCTTCTGCCATCATTTCTATGTTTCTATGTATGCCACAGCAATGCCGAGTGGGGCTGGACGGAGCTGAGGAAGGGGAGTCGTCCCTCCCAAGAGGCCAGCATGGAGCTGATGAGCTCTGCAGTAGGGAAGGCGGTGAAGTGGAGGGAACTGCTTTATCTTGCTTTCCCCCTTTGTCAGGCACTCCAGCTGGAGGGCTCTTAAACAAGCGCCAGATGGTGGGAAAAGGGGGAAAGCCGGGGTGAAAAAGCTTAGCTTCAGAGCGGAGCTGGGATACCTGGCAGGAGAGAGGCGCTCACAGCCCAGGCAGAGCAGGAACAGACTTTGGTTGTCCTTCCCCCCCCCCCCCCACTCCGTGTTTTTTCACACGTTAGTAACGTTATGGCATGGGTGCTCCTCCGCCAGCGGAGTATTAGCACGGGGGGGGGGGGGGGGGGGTGCTGACTATGGATCCGCGACTGACCTTTCCTGCAAGCCTACGCAATGCTCCCGCGTGGGAAGGAGAAGGGCCCCCGTCTGCTCGTGGGGGGATTAAGGTGCTGGGCTTACAGAGGCCTGGGTGGGGGAAGTGCTCGCCAGCCTCATGACCCCCGGCCCGGCTCTAGCACATTAATAATACCCTGGAGAGCCACGACGGGGGAAGGAGACCATGACTCATCCACAAACCAGACAGGCAGTACTTACAGGGTAAGAGATTCATTGCAGAGCCCCTGGAACACGTTGGCAGGAACTGAAGTAATGTACGGATTATCTGCAATTTCACTGAAAAAAAATAGAACAAAAATAGATGTTCTTTAAATCACATCAAAACACTGGGATGGAAAGCAGCCAACTGCAGAAGGCCATTATTAGGCCAGAGAAGTGAACAAAGCCTGTAAACAAATGCTCATTTTTACCATTTTAGGTTTTTTTTTTTCCCCTGATTTGAACCTTATAAGTGGATTGCAACAGTAATGCCCACCAGAGATGGAATTTACTTAAGCAATATTACTAAAAGATAAGGATGGGCAGAGGCAAAAAGTTTGTTTTGGCCTATTTATTTATTTTGTATGTAGCAGTCATTTGTTTAAGTTCATATCAGACAACATTTTTTTTCATTTATTCATTCTATTTGTTCATTTCCCATTATTTATTTATTTATTTTATTTATTTATTTATAGAGCTGTATCCAAAGTTCTATGTGGTTTATAATAAAATAACATTCATAATAATCATAAGAACATAAGAAATTGCCATACTGGGTCAGACCAAAGGTCCATCAAGCCCAGTATCCTGTTTCAAACAATGGCCAATCCAGGTCACAGGTACCTGGCAGGATCCCAAGGGGTAGAGAGATTCCAAGCTGCTTATCCCAGGGATAAGCAGGGGATTTCTGCAACTCTACCTTAATAATGGTTAATGGACTTTTCTCCAGGAACTTGTCCAAACCTTTTTTAGATGCAGCTATACTAACAGCTTTCACCATATCTTCTGGTAACAAATTCCAGAGTTTAATTATGCGTTGAGTAAAAAAATGTTTTCTCTTATTAGTTTTAAAATGTATTACCCATACCCAATAACTTCATTGTGTGTCCCCTGGTCTTTGTAGTCAAAACATACAATGAGATATTACAAAAATAGTTTAACAAATTCAAGCAGTCAATGGGGGAAGTAATGCCAGTTTTAGGGCTCCCAAATTGAGGTTTTCTAATCATGTCTAATGAAACTTTTGGGTAGATATCATCCAAAGGGTGAAGGGCATTCCAATACATCAAGACTGAGTCAACATGGTTTCAAAAGTGGCAAGATTCACCCAAGGATCTGTAATAGTACAAAACAGTTCCAGCAGTAGTGGGAGCTCTCCAAGGCACCATGAAAGAAGCAAAATAGCAGCATGAGTAGCCAGAATACCCCAAGACTTCAAAAGAGGGGCAAAGGGTACCAACAAATGGCATGACCTGCTCAAAGTACCACAAAGGGGGATCAAAATGCTATAAGTTGCAGAAATATCCCCAAAGCACTGGAGGCTAAAATGCTACTGATTAGAGACCCAACATTCTCCTCAGCCACTAGCTGTTCAATATACTGTGATTCAGGGAATTCAGGATACAATTTTTCTTTTGAATCAGTTTTTGCAAATACTACCTCCATTACCTGAGAAGCATTAATCATGGAGGAGCATCATCTGGTTCTGGGTGTTGCAATTCTGTTGGTCTTGCCTTTTGCTGTGGTATAATCCATTGAAGGCTAAATACCAGAGAAGACTAATAGTCAGTAAGAACTATAAGGGAAGGGAGTTTGAAAAAAAAAATCCAAAAGGCTATGAAACCATTAAAGGTAACTGGACAGAGACCTTTGAAAATCATCAGTACTAATAGTGGCATAAAGGGCCCAAGGATATATGAGTGGTACAGGAAATGTGCAAAGCATTGGATTGCCATAGAAAGACCAAAAGTTAGAAAGTACTATGAAGGAATGGAATTTGGAAAGAACCTCAAAGCTGTAGCAGAGGATGAGCCACCTAAAGGTACCAAGGCTTGGAATAGCAGAAGCAGCAGCACTGGTGATTAAATAGATGCATAGCAAGATATACAGCAAGAGCTGAGGTAGGAAGAAGAATGGCATCAAAAGCCCTAGCCGGGCAAAGAGGTACCAGAAGTGGCATGAAGAGCAAAAGAGTCCATGAGTAGTGTAGCAAATGTACAAAGCATCGGATTGTCATGGTAAGATCAAAGACTGGGGTTTTTGATGTCTCATTATACTTTACTGATATACTGTACCCACTCACCAGTACCACTTTAATACTGACTGAGCATCTGTCTGCTACACAATCAAGTTGACAGACTGAGTTTGCCAGTGCTTATCATGCAGAGCCAACTTTCCAAGCATACTTAGCAGCCTGAAAGTGGCACAACTCAGTCTTCGCTGTTAGGTTATTCTTCTCAATGCTCAAAAATCGCTCTTTCACACACTCACACACACACACATACAAATTGTAAGTGTGTGCACTGCTGATTGACTTCTTTTGTACACATATACAAAAACTGTCAGAAAATAAACTGACAAGGCTGTGTGCTTTTCTTCACTGCAATCTGTCTCTCAGTGCAAAGTCAGACACACACAAAAAACAACAACTAATGTTCACTACTTCTCTATCTCCAGTCTACTACTCTGCCCAACTGGACAGACAGAAAGTAGTGCCTCTGTCTCTCTCTCACAGTGTATGCACTGTGACTGCAGTAGTGAATATAACAAAAAGCCCTTTGCTAAATCCAAAATTTGATTTCTCTTCCTTGTTAAAACCTTCTCTTTTACTCTAAGAGAACTTCTGTAGACAAACTTTCCCTGTGAAATCCAAAAGAGAAATGGAGATTCTTTGCCTGTGCTCTGACCATGCAGTGGGCGGACATCAGTGCCACTTGATCTATAGGCTAGCTTACAAAATGCTTCACCTTGATTGGTTCTCCATGCTCTCTATTTGCCTAGTTCTCCATCCAGGTTGCTATCTCACACAGGCTTGTTTGGTTGCTATAGTTACCAGTCCCACTGCAACACTTTTACATGAGCCATACATTTGAATGGGAAACATAAACAAATGAAATTAACATTTTTATTTAAATTTGTGAGCACCTCCACTCATTTCTGAAGGCCACAAATGACATAAAAATGGTCACTTTCATTGCATTGTACCCACTCATTTCAAATGAATGCACATCCCTCATAAAGGGCATGTGTTAGTCCCATAATACTGAATGCAAAAGCCAAGCCAACTGGCCAAACAATATATATATATCTTCAAAAAAGAGAGATAGCGGAACCAATTGTTTATATGGCAAAACTATGCCCACACGTGCAATGTATCTTTATGGGTGTCAGCAAGCCGAGAATTCATTTTATACGCAATTGAAAAGCTACGGGGGTTGTGTTAATTTAAACAATTCTTTATTCAAAGATGTTTGTCTTGTTTTGGAGATGGATTTATTTAGTTTATATGTCAAACTTCATTTTATATGCAATTGAATACTAAGCAAAATAGATAACATCCAGTACCCTTTATGGACCATATGGGAGAATGATCGAGAGGTCCAGGAAACGTCTGTTGTGTTGAGAAGTTTGCATGTATCCCTGGCTTGCTGACACCCATAAAAGATACATTACACATCTGGGCATAGATTTGCGTATAGACAATTAATCCCATAATAGCTGGAGCATGAATATCCAGACAGGCATGGACCATAGACATGGTAATGTCTCAATGGCTGACACTCACAAGGGTTTATAAACATTTTTATTTCTTTTAATTTTATTATGAAACACTCTGTGTTGTTTTTTTTCCCAGAATACAGTGCTGTATGACCCAGATATAAAGTTTCACTGTGGTTTGCTGTGTTAAAGGTCTGGGAGGGTGAAGAATCCTTGGCTTCATATCAGAAGCAAAAGTTTGTCACAAAAAATGAGGCATTTTGCCCCAAGATGGCTGACTGGGAAGGCATGTTGGAAGAGCTCTGATTTTCGTCAGTCCTATAACTTTTCCTTTTGCCTTTTCCCCCATGGCTAAATGTAAGGGCAGACTTTGGGGAAATCCCCCTACTACCCTTTCAGTCTTACCTGTGTGGAAATAATGGAGCAATTTCAGACCACTACTTAATTGCCGAGTGTGTGCTCCCTTGAGGCTGGCATTGGTGGAGCGACGTGACCGCTTGGAGACTATGAAGATCTTTCGCTCAGCTCCGATAGCAAACGTTTCCAGCGTGCGCTGCAGGAGCTGAAGCAGAAGCCCCAGATGTAAGCATGGGGTGTGTGTTTGTGTGTGTGTGTGGAAAAGCTGAGGGGTTCTTCGCATACCGCTCAAGTGAGTCCCACTGACATCCGACATCCACTGTTAGATAAGTACCAGCGACATATCGATGTCAAGAGCTGGAGGGAATGCCGTGGCTGAGGGTATAGTGAGCCAGCTAGATCTGTTACGTCCGTGCAGTGTGCTGTTTCCAACGTCCGGCATTCCCTGTTACCATCTGGGACTCCCAAGCCTTTCCCCATTACTCTCAACCGTATCTTGGAGGTTCTCTCTTCCGTGGAACAGTCATTGATTTCTCTCGCTGCTCTTACTACTACTTCTTACAGTGGAGTTCATTCACATGAAGATCTTTTACAAACCTATACTACACAGTTTGAGCCTTTGCCGCAAACAATCTCTGAGGGATACAAACTTCTTATGTTCAAGATAAAATTGTTGTGGAGTGGAGATTAGAAAATTTGGAAAATGCTGCAAAGAATTTAAACCTGTGCATATTACATTTTCCTGTGGTTTCCATGATTTCCTCAGAAGACCTTTTCAGTTCTTATATGCAGGATGTGCTTAAAATATCTCCTACAGTTTACAGTTATGCCTACAATTTTGAAAGCCTATTATCTGCATTGGGGGAGGAGGGGGAATTGGGCCTCAGATAGAGATGTTGAAAGAGATAATAGGAACCAGGGTGAATTGGACTTGAACCATTCTGCATTATTAGAGTCATCTGTTATAGATGAAGAGCATCGGCTACCTTACTTATTACTTTTGCTACATTTCAAAATCATGATTCGGTGTTTAGACTGCATTTTCGTTGTCCTCGTATTCTCCATATGGGGTGTAAAGTGTGGATCTACCCTGATCTTTCTAGGGCTACTCAGCACAGAAGAAAAATGTCTTACTATGCAAAATGAAGATTTTGAGTTAGGAGCCCAGTTTATTTTGAGATTTCCTTGTAGTGAAATCTACCTCCCAAGGGAATAGGAGGTTAAAGAGCATATTACCACTTAAGTGAACTGCAGGAGAGGAAAAAAAAGAGGAAAATGCAACTATGCAGCATTAGCTGCAAGCCCAGGAAACCCAGAATGAGACTGAAAAGGTTGCCAGACCTATTATTTATTTATTTATTTATTTATTTAAGGTCTCTTTTATACCGACATCCGTTGACACATCGCATCGGTTTACAAAAAACAAAAACATTTGGGCAGAGCCCTTACATATAACAGCGGAACAAGATTAACTTTTGGGCGGGGCCCTTACATATAACCAATAGAGTACATTAAACAGGGGGGTGAAAACTAGATATAAATATAAATCAATATGAGTAAACCAACTATATACACAGATAGGAGAGTTCAAAGCACAAAAAACAGCAGGCAAATTCTTAGTCTTAAATCGAAGGCATTCATAGTCATAGCTCGAAGAGTATATATTATAGAGGAATTCTCTAAAGGGGAAATTCTAAGTGGTGGGGGGGGATATGGAGTAGGCTTGCTGGAAAAGCCAGGTTTTCAGTTTTTTTTTTAATTTGGGTGTATGTGTCTCTAGGCGTATATCATGGGGTAGGGAGTTCCATAAGGTGGGGCTGGCGAGGGAGAAAGCTCTGCTAATAGTAGAGGAGAGTTTGAAAGTTTTGATGGGTTGGGCACGAAGGGTCCCTTGAAGGGCTGTGCGGGTGGGTCTGTTGGAGGTGCGGGGGAGGAGGGGGGGGGTTGATCCAGTTGAGTTTGGAGTTTAACAGACTTTTATGAATGATGGAGAGTGCTTTATAAAGAATTCGTGATTTTATTGGGAGCCAATGTAGTTCTATGAGTGTGGGGGTAATATGGTCTCTTTTTCTTGTGTTTGACAGAATCCTAGCGGCGGCGTTTTGCAAAAGTTGTAAAGGCTTGGTATGTATTGCAGGGATGCCGAGGAAGAGAGCGTTACAATAGTCTATTTTAGACAAAATGATAGACTGGAGAACTGTGCGGAAGTCGGAGAAATGAAGCAGGGGTCTGAGTTTTTTTATCGTTTGGAGCTTAAAGTAGCATTCCTTTAGGATGGATTTAATGAATGGTTTAAAGGTGAGATGATTGTCAATAAGGACACCTAGGTTGCGAGTGTGCGGGGGGAAAGTGGTAGATGAGTATGCAAAAGGAATGTCTGGGAGCGGATGCCTGTTAGATATGATTAATAGTTCAGTTTTGTTGGGATTTAGAGCTAGCTGCATGTCATTGAGGAGTTGGTTGATAGAGGAGAGACAGGATTCCCAGTTCTGTAGCGCAGTTTGTAGAGAGTCAGAGAATGGGAAAATGAGTTGCACATCGTCAGCATATATGAAATGCTTGATGTGAAGGTTAGTGAGAAGCGTGGTAAGGGGAAGCATGTATATATTAAAGAGGGTAGAAGAGAGAGAGGATCCTTGGGGCACACCTTGAGGGAGACTGATGGGGTCAGATTCATTGTTGTCCACTAAAACAGTAAAGAAGCGATTTTGGAGGTACGATTGAATCCAGGTGAGGGCATTGCCAGTAATCCCGATACTCTTCAAGATATTGAGGAGGACATCGTGATTGACTGTATCAAATGCAGCAGAAATGTCAAGCATTGCAATCTTACTAAGAAGGTACTTAAATGATTATTGAATAGATGAGTCATAGACTCAGGCAGGGGATTTGCATGTCACAGCCCTCTGGACTACTTTTGGTAACTTCCAGTGAAATATCACTTTAAATCAAAGGATAGCAGAATTCTAAATTACAGAACTATGACTGGAAACGTCTTGCATTGGAGAATTCTGAATGAGAGAGACATTTATGAGAGAAATTTTAAATTTTTAAATTTTTCCATTATAACTTGATAGATGGTATCAAATTTTAATCAATTATGTAGAAGTCCTAATTATAAAACTATGTTAGTTAATAATTTTTTAACTGTTTCTATTTATACAAAAAATTTTTTTTAAAGAATTCTTTGAAAATATGTTATCTCAATATGGAATATTTGTTTAATCTCAAATGTATACTTACTTTTTAGATCTTAAGTTAATTGTTTAATTTGGACTCTTTTGGTGTGTTAAGTGAATTGATTTGGTCTATAAAATTGCTCTCTTTCCAGTTTTATGTATCGACACACATAAGTACAACCATATAATTTTGTTCCAATATAAGAAAATTAAGGTAATATTTAAATTTCAACTCTTTGTTTACAAATAAGGACCAATTAAGTTTTAACTGTGTGTATGTGTATTTTAACATTTTGGGGTAGATTTAAAAGGTTGCCCACGGGCGTACATGTACATCCAATTTTATAACTTGCGCGCACGGGGCTAGATTTTAAAAGCCCTGCGCGCCGGCGCACGCAAAGCCCCGGGACATGCGTAAGTCCTGGGGCTTCATAAAAGAGGCGGGAGGGGGCGTGTCCAGGGGGCATGGTGACGGTTCGGGGGCGGGCCGGGAGGGCAGTCCCGAGTCCCCTGGCACTGTGGCCTCGGAGGGAACGGAGGCAGGCTCGGCGCGCGCAGGCTGCCGATTTTGCGCAGCCTTGCACGCGCTGACCCCGGATTTTATAAGATACGCGTGGCTACGCACGTATCTTATAAAATCCAGCGTACTTTTGTTCGCGCGCGCGTACTTTTTAAAGATCTACCTCACAGGTTATAAAATCCGGGGTCGGCGCGCGCAAGGGGGTGCACAATTTTGCACCTTGCACGTGCAGAGCCACGCAGCCTTCCCTGTTCCCTCCCACCTGATTTCGGAGCGGCCTGGGGTGCAGTTAGTGCAGCTGGATTTAAAAAAAGATTGGATAAGTTCTTGGAGGAGAAGTCCATTACCTGCTATTAATCAAGTTGACTTAGAAATTAGCCACTGCTGTTACTAGCAACGGTAACATGGAATAGACTTAATTTTTGGGTATTTGCCAGGTACTTGTAGCCTGGATTGGCCACTGTTGGAAACAGGATGCTGGTCTTGATGGACACTTGGTCTGACCCGGTATTGGAAATTTCTTATGTTCTAGTCGCCCTCTGGACCGACTCCATCTTGTTCATCTCATTATGAAGATACGGTCTCCAGTGGCGAAATAAAACAATTTAGCAGTACTACCAGCTGAAGCTTTTTGTTGGTTGAAAAAGGAATATGCATGGTCACCTGGGGACATTCTAATTTGTTCTGATAAAAGCTTGATGGAAAAAAACTGGACATTGCGGTGAAAGAGTGAAGCACAGGAATGGCATTGTTGATAGGAGCGTCAGCAGCAAGTGACTATCCTGTGGAACGATTGGAGAGAGGAAGAGATAATCCTCAGGTACCAAGAGATGGAATCAAAGAGCAAGAAAATGTGATAGAAAGATACAGAAACCGTCCTAGTAGGGAGGAGGAATAGCCTAGTGGTTAGAGCAGTGGACTATGAACCAGGAGATCAGGGTTCAAGTCCTACTATTGCTCCTTGTGTCCTGTGACCAGGTACAAAAACTTAGATTGTAAGCCCTCTGAGGATAGAACAGTACCTGAATGTAAACTGGTGTGATATCTTGATTGAGATCAAATGTTGGTATATAAAAATAATAAATATTATTGGGTTGCACTGGCCTGGTTAAAAGGGACCAATGGGAAGATTTAGACACGTTGCCTATATGTGATGCATCCATTGAACTCTTGAAGGAAGCTCTCTTCAGCACAATGCACATATTAGTCAGGGCATTAGCAGTAAATTTGAGAGACTGAGATCCTACTCAACACACCACAAGGGAGGTTCATTCCTTTCAAGGTTTGTGCAAAATTAACTCACCTGCAGTTATTACTTCAATAGGAATTCATTTCTAATGAAAATCCAGCACAGTTCACCTGGTAAAATCAGTCACCCACTCCATTCAGAGGCTGAGACAAATAATAAGACTCCAGATGCAGGCTGCTTTAGCTGGTGGTGTTAAAACGAGCTGGGCCTTAAGCCTAGCAACAGAGTATCAGATTTACTCCTTCCGTGGAAAAATATGTGACATCCACCGGCTTCTGCACCGCGGAGCAAAGTCACAGGAAACTGGTCAAAGCATTGTCCCAGCCAAAAAAAGGGGAGGAGAATCTCATCCTTTATACCGGCAGATGTCGCTTTACGACACCACCGCGGCTTAAAGGCACAAATCTCTTCTTACTCCTTCTATCACTGAAAGCAATACAGCCCATAACCTTCTATTGCTAGAGGTTAGGCATGGACCAGAAAGATCTACAGCTCACAACTTTGAGAGCATGCTCACAGCAGAATGTTATGTTAATTAGAAGCTTTCCTTGTACTCATGATTGGTTAAGTGTTAATTTTATTGTTGCTTTTGAACCGTTTTAAACATTTTACTACTTTTGTTGCTGTTTTGTGATTATTTTAACCATGATGATTGTATTTTATGATTCTTGATCATTGCACCCTGCTATGGAAAAAGCAGGTTAGAAATCGAAAGTGGAAGAAAGTAAGCCACTTCACTTTTTATGAACCTTCACAGCTTGCATTATTTCTGAATGGTAAGCAAGTTCCCGAAACAAATGTAGCTGCCTCTCCCAACCCTCCAGAAGCCTCTTTATCTGTTGGCTGCTTTTAGCGCCTCCCTTTCCTTCTTTTACATTTTTTTTTAAGATTAGGCCTGTTAGGCTCTGCCTTCTTTTTTCCTGCTGTACTTGACGAGGTCAAAATTCAAAGCACGTTCAGCGCTATTTAGCCGAATAAGCAGGACTAAGTAGTGGTCTCTAAACGTACGCCCCTCCCCCCTTCAGTGGCCAACGCTTTTTAAGCCGTGTAAGTCCCTTATACAACAAAAACGTTAGCAGCATAAGTTATGGGCAGGGAGTGGACCAAACAGGGCAGAGCGAGTTAGCCATACAATTTATGAGGCTAACTGCCGATATTCGGACTTAGCCACATAAAGTTTGTGGCTAACGTTAGACATGCCGTAGATTAGGCATAGCCGTGCCCCTGAATATACATCGTAACTTCGCCGGATACGTTCTAACCAGCTACGTTTCCTAACCAGTCAGTTTTGAATATTAACCCCTCTGTAACCGTGGACTGCTCCTTTGAATTCTGATTTTAAGTATTAATTCTTGGTCTATTTATCAATTTTTTTCTGAATGTAAAACATTATGTATGGGACATTAATTCTATGTACAGCACTTTTAATGAATGTAAAACCTTTTTACAAACTTGAAAAGCTCAAACACGCTGGAGGGCAAAGTTGAAGCTGGAAACGGGCCTGCAGGGGGCAGTGCGGCCTGGTAAGTGGGCAGCTCCTGCAGGCGGCTCCTCTAGAACCTTCTAGGAATGGCCGCTGGGGTAGGGAGGAAGGGGAGCCAGCTGGTAACGACATGCCCTCAGGTCGGCTTAGCACCTAGCCAGGCATTCATAAGGGTCGGCTCTGTGGGTGCATTGGGTGTTCAGGCACCCCCAGTATTGAACAATTTCCTTCGCCGGATGCAGAGAGGGCTACATTTTTATTAAGTTTAGCAAACCCCCCCAATCATGTTGGCTCCTATGAGAAGCCCGCGTGAATTTGTCCGAATCGTCGTGCGAGTTTCCATGTTACAAAGTGGCGCCAGAAGGCACGGCCGGGCAGGGTCTGAATCGGCCCTTTGAATGCCAGCCTTAATTCTGCATTGGCACAAGCTGTGCCAAACTGACAGGCCGATTCAGTAAAGTCTGCGGGAGAGCGGGCGAATGCCTGCTCTCCAGATGCGCGCACAGGCCACTCACCTGTGCACGCGATACAGTATTTAAATGAGGCCCAGAGGTAGAAATGGGCAAAAGGAGGCGCTAGGGACACTAGCGCATCCCTAGCGCCTCCTTTTTGACAGGAGCGGCGGCTGTCAGCGGGTTTGACAGCCGACGCTCAATTTTGCCAGCATCGGTTCTCAAGCCCGCTGACAGCCACGGGCTCAGAAACCAGATGCCGGCAAAATTGAGTGTCCGGTTTTCGACCCAACAGCCGCCGGCCGACTTCCCATTTTTTTTCTTTAACTTTTATTTACTCTTCGGGACCTCCGACTTAATATCGCCATAATGTTAAGTCGGAGGGTGCACAGAAAAGCAGTTTTTACTGCTTTTTTGTGCACTTTCCCGGTGCCGGAAGAAATTAGCGCCTACCTTTGGGTAGGCGCTAATTTCTGAAAGTAAAATGTGCGGCTTGGCTGCACATTTTACTTTCTGAATCGCACGAGAATACCTAATAGGGTCATGAACATGCATTTGCATCTTGAGGGCGCTATTAGATTCGGGGGGTTGGATGCGCGTTTTCCCTTGCCCCTTACTGAATAAGGGGCAAGGGAAAATGCTCTGACGGAGCGCACTGTACTGTATTGGCCTGTGAATGTTTACAGGCCCTGCTCCAGAATTTTATTAGGAGGGGCTGATTATCCTACAGGACAGAGGGGGTGGTAGAACAGAAAGATCAGGGGCGGTCACCTAGGCTTTGAAGTTTTAGCTACTGTGAGATACAAAATACGTCACGAGATGTTTCTTTCCAGGTCTTTGCAATCCACTGGCATATGGTTAACAGAAAATCACGCATTAGCAATCAAATCACAGGAAAAATCATTTTTCAAAGCACAGTTTTTGAAAAAGGGCAAGGGTGGAGGGGATAGGGAGAGAAGCAAAACGTTTGACCACGCACAACCTCCTCCTTCCCTCCCCCCCCCCCCCAGCTTGGCAAAATGTGGCTTAGGAACTGGAGGGGGGAGGGGCGTTGTTTGTTTTCTTTGCAACGGGGCAGGGAGTCGACAATTTTTACATTTTATTTTGCTTTTTTGGTTTCTCGTTCTTTTTTCAAATAAATGGAAAAAAAAACCCCCATAACAAAACAAACAAAAACATGAAACAAAACAAAGACATAACGAAACTGAAAACGAAAAACCGTGTGTGTGTAGAGGCCTGCGCCAGATGTGCGGCTACTTACAGTAAGAAATTCACCACGCCGGAGCTCACTTTCGTTAGGTCGGGAAACGCTTTGAGGCCGGTGTTGAAAATGCCACTGAAGGGTAAAGCAAAAACATAGATAAATCAAAGGGACAGCAGAAGAGATCAGGGACGGATCTAGATCTGTACACGTTTTGCGGTCCTTCGATGGCACCAGCAGCACCCACAGCTCAGAGAGTCAGCCCAGCGCAGTCCCGACTACAAAGATGTCAAAGAGGACAAGTATTTCCCTTAGTGCTCTGTGTGTGTTCCTCCCTGGGGATGATTCCATGCACACGTGTGCACTGGTACCACGGATTTAAATGTCTGGGTTCAAAGGCTTTTTCTCTTAATCTTGCCCAGGCCTCAGAAGTGCCTCCGTGTCTGGAGCAGGCTGGCCAGTTTAATCGGGGAAAATGCCCCCGGCTCGCCACCTTACTGACGGGGGAGCTCTCAGCGGTACAGACTGAGGCATGAAGAGCCCATCTTAACCCTGAAGGAGCGCCAATCCCCAGCAAACGAACCACGAGAGCTCTACTTACAGGTACTTGAGCTGCGGGAGGTTCCTGAAGGCCTCTGGATCGATATAGATTAAGCTTTTAGTATGTCGAATTTCTCTGGAAAAAAAAATATAAACGTTTAAAATGCGTTTAAGACATGAAATAAACATTACATAAACTGAAAAAGCTTTTAAAGCTAAAATAAACTCCAATCTGGCCCTTGCTGGCACAGTTTGCTTTCTCCCCCCTATGAGGCACCGGTATGTTGGGGCAACAGCAGTGTTTGCGCTGCCCCGGTGACGGGATTGGAACTCCCGAAAGCTACTCAGGAAATAATGCCCTGCTAGGCCAATACAAAGGTATCGCTGGGTTTATTTCTTGCTCTCCGTTATATTCATGCATTCACGTGGCCTAATGCAGCAGCAGTCACGTTTGCTTTCGTGGTTTTGAAACTGCATCTTCTGTGTAAGCATTTAATTTTCTAAATGTAAAAGCAATTCTCAGAAGAAAAAAAAAACAGCTTTCGTGAAAAGGATGCATGCTAGGACTTTAGCCTGAAAAGGTTGCATTGAAGAAGAGAGTAGAAAGCAGGCTCTGCTCACACCGAGTATGCATGTCCTGGACTGCTACGTTTAAAGCGGATCAGTTTTTTACTTCACCGTGGCTGAAAACCTAGAGGGGTTCGGTTAATCAAGAGCGCCTGAAACCCCACTGGAAAAGCAGCAGATTCTGCTCAGTTCTTTAAACATTTCAGCCAAAATTAAGCCCCATGGTCGTCACACCCAGAGCTAATCCGACCCCAGTGACCTGATCTCTGCTTTCCCTTTCCTGGCTGATCCAACCCCTCTTAATAATCCAGTGCTTTCATTGCATGTTTACATGATTTGACCCCATGGGCACACAGTGCTCAGTTTTTGCTTTTACTGTTTTTTATTATTATTAAGAATACATTTTTTTTTAAATCTGCAAAACTGGTTTCTGGTAAAATGCATGGAACTGGGGCTTGGGTAAATCTCTGCTCCTCCGAGGCCGGCCGCACCTGCCCTTGCCCCCTTGCATCACTCCCTCGGAGCCTGACGGCCCACCGACCTCCAGGGACCACAGAGAGCCATTGCAAGAACATCTGTCGTACTATGGAAATAGAACCCGTTATAGATTTCTGATTTCCCTATCCACAGACACTCGTTAATGTACTGATTACTCGTGCCAGAAAGGGATATAGTTTTCCGAGCCGTGGAGAGAAAAAGCATCACCTCATTTTGTCCCCAAGGCTGTACCAGACCCTGCTTTTAGAAACAAGGGGCATGGCCATGTGCTGGAGAAGAGAGGGATTCTGGATTTCACTCAAAAAGCAACTGGAAAAGTGCTCGGCGTAACTGAACCTGAACTGTGCTGCGTTTGGCCCTGGAACGTGCTCCACAGTAATTCGTTATCCAGAGAAACGAGATTGCATGTTGTTGGTTACTATAATAAACCTGCTGCTCTTATTCTTCCATCTCTGCTCTTGCCCCCCCCCCCCCCCCCCCCCCCCGTGGTTTATTTCTTGAGCTCCCTTAGCTTTTAGGACAGAGGAGCTGCGGTGAATGTGCGCAGGAAGTCACAAACCTGTGAGTCAGGTGGAACTAAGCACGAGAACTCTACCGCCATAGGTGCAAAACGGACAACGCCCTTACAGCATCTGAAGCGCGTTCCGGAAACAAATGGAAGGGCCCTCTCCCCGCCCCCTTTTAGGACTCAGCAGTTTCTCCCCTGCTTCTATGGGCTTCCAGCTCAATGGGTTTATGGGACCCATGAATCTTACATCCCAGCTGCCGGGCTAAATTTGCCAGCTCGCTCAGGTCAACTGGAACAGGGTAATCCAGGCTTGGTTCTGCCTCACTTGATGCTGGAAATCGCAGTCCTTCTCAGGAGAATCAGAAGCGACGGCAAACGAGGACCCATTGGGCCCAATTTCGTTCCTGATGCAAGGTCATAGACCGTCGTCATCCTCTGATGATCTTTGGCTCTCCCCTCCATTCATCACATCTGTGCGTCTCCACCACCACTGGGAGGCCATTCTATGCATCCTCCACCTTTTTTGTGAAGAAATATTTCCTGACTTTACTCCCTTGGACCTCTTGACCTAGAGCATTCTTTCCTCTGAAAAAGGTGTACTTCTTGTGTATTATTTATCCCTCCCGCCCCCCCCCCAAACTCTCCTCTCCTCTCGGATATTTAGGTCCTTAAGTCTCATCTCATGTGACTGTTGGTGTAGACCCTGTAGCTTTTCTCCGGATCATCTCCACCCTGTTTATAACTAACTCCCCCTTCATCGGAATCACCTTCAGCGGCTGCAGGGTGGTGAGCGACCCTTCTGCAGTCCTGGAACAGATCTAACCAGCGTTCACACAGCTGGGGACCAGGAAACGCTGGGAAGTCCAAGGGGGAGACTTGTACTCACTCCAGAAAGAATTGTTCCAAAGCAAAAGGAAAATTTGTTGCAAAGTCCAAAAATAATCGCAATGAAGATGAGAGGCAGAAGGAAAATCGGGATACAGTCCAAGAACAAAGAAAAGCTCTCTCAGAGCTTCCCCAAAACAGCCTTAAGTACTCAGGAATCGTATTCACTTCAAGTCACTTTGCTAAACTCAAGCATTCTGGGTGCAAGACACACAGCAGACTCCCAGACTCCCCTCTGAATTAAAAACACCACTTGTGATTCTCTTGTATCCTCATAGGCTCTCTCAACTGAAGGCTTCCCCAGATAGGATAAAAACCTCTGAACGTTTAGAGACCTTTTCCTTCCTCAGCTCCTCCAGCAACTTCTAGCCGCCAACGTCAGCCCTACTCCGGTGCTGCGGTCCTCTCATCTGTCAGGACCGTGATGATTTCCAAAGCTCCACGGACAGGAATCCCTCCAACTCCTGCAGGCTCTCCAACTGCTTCTCTGAAACTCCAGCAATCTCCTGCTTGTGCTTCCTGGGATGCACTATTTTATAGCCCAAAGAAACCCCATCTCCCTAAGGGAAAAGAACCTCTTACAGCTTACTGGTCACTCACACCTCACTGATCTTCCCAAACATTTCCTTGCTGGAGGATTCTTACTGCAGAGCATTAAGGGCCTGCACATCCATTTCAAGGAACTGCCTACAAAACTGGAGATAATACGGTATTCTAAGTCTATATAAGAACTGCCATACTGGGTCAGACCGAGGGTCCATCAAGCCCAGCATCCTGCCTCAAACAGTGGCCAATCCAGGGTACAAGCACCTGGCAAGATCCCAGACAGTAAATAGATCTCATGCTGCTATTGCACACTGATTGATAGTGTCTATCTCTTAAGTCTACTTGGTTAATTGATTATGGTCTTCTCCTCCAGTAACCTGTCCAAACCTTTCTTAAACCCAGCTATACTAACTGCCTTTACCGCATCTTCTGGCAATGAATTTCAGAGCTTAACTGTGCTTTGAATGAAAAAAATATTTTCTCAGATTTGTTTTAAATGTGCTCCTTACTAATTTCATGGAGTTTACGCTCTCAAAAAATAAAATAACCAGAGGAAACAACCGATTCACATTTACCCATTCTACTTCTCTTGTGATTGTATCATATCCCACCTCAGCCATCTCTTATCCAAGCTGAAGATCTCTAATCTCTTTAGCTTTTTCTCACAAGGGAGCCATTCCATCCCTTTTGTCATTTTGGTCACCCATCTCTGTATCTTTTCCAGTTCTGCTATATCTTTTTTTTAGATGTGGTAAACAGAACTGTACACAGTACTCTTAAAGTGTGATGTCCCCGTGGAGCATGGATACAGAGGCATCATGACCTTCCACGTTTTATTCTCAGCTTCTTTGCTAATTGCACCCAGATCCTTTTCTTGGGAGGTAACTCTTTTTATGGAACCTTTGTAACTACAGTTTGGATTACTTTTCCCCATGGGAATCACTCATTTGTCCACAATTAAATTTCAGCTGCCATTTGGATCAGGATGTTTGAGTTGAGCTGCGTAATGTTGTAACCCTTTAGCTAGGGGTTTGCTCACCTCCCTCCTCCTTCTATAAACCTGACATCACAGTGATAGTCCTCGATAGGCCAGACACAATCTCTTCAGACATTTGAATCCCAGCCCTAGCTGTCGCTATTACGCAATGATTGGGGAACTATGAATACTTTCACTTTTTGTTGT
Organism: Rhinatrema bivittatum; assembly: GCF_901001135.1. Taxonomy (NCBI): domain Eukaryota; kingdom Metazoa; phylum Chordata; class Amphibia; order Gymnophiona; family Rhinatrematidae; genus Rhinatrema; species Rhinatrema bivittatum. The sequence continues at coordinate 6,402,132 of NC_042618.1, read as the reverse complement.
TGATAGGGAGGAACAGGGAACTTAAAGAACATATACCCTCACCATCATACACAAAACCTTACACAACCATAATATGCACTGGCTCAATAACTCCCTCACCTTCCGCAACACCAACAGACCCACCCGATCCCGCTATTCAGCAACCCTATACACTCCTTCACCCAAACTTACCCACCACAACTCCACTAAAGAGCAAACTCTCTCCATTGCAGGTCCCACCCTATGGAACACCCTGCCCACCGACCTCCGCCAAGAGCACTACCTGCAAAAATTCAAACAAAAACTAAAAACCTGGCTCTTCGTACAAGCGTACCCATGACCCGCACGTGTTCACACCCCTCTCCACTCTCCACCATTATTACCTTCAACTGCACCTCTCCTTCCACCCCCCGCTCCGTCAAAGCCCTGTGCAACTTTTCTATCCACTTCATCTCATAGCAACTTCCTTGATGTGCTAATATGTATAAGTTTGTAAATATGTTGTGATCAATATAACAAGTTAATTTAAATTCCCCAACGAGTAAAATTTCCTAACCAGTTCCCCTGTAATTCCCCCCCCCCCCCCCAGTTATTGTCTATGTTATCAACTTGATTCCATTGTAAAGCAATGCCGCTGTTGTTACGTTTAAATGTAAACCAATATGATGTCCCCAACGAATGTTGGTCTAGAAAAACCATAAATAAATAAATAAATAAAATAAATATAGTAACATAATAAATGTCATCAGAAAAAGACCTGTGTGTTCCATCCAGTCTGCCCAGCAGGCGTTTTTGGTTTTTTTTCTTAATTCTTAGGGTAATTGTTGCTATGTGCAGATTACCCCAGTGAGTCAACACGGGTTTTCCGTTTCTTCGTCTCTGTCATTTAGCCACTAGGAATCCTCTTTTGAACTCCATTACCATCCTTGGCCTCACTACCTCTTCCGGGAGGGCATTCCATGCTTCCACCATCCTTTCCGAGAAGAGAGAATACTTCCTGACGTTGGTCTTGACTCGACCCCCTTGGAGCTTCATATTATGACCCTTTGTTCTATAGTTTTCTTTCCATTGAAAAGGTTTGATTCCTGTTCATTATTAATACCTTTCAGGTATTTAAAAGTCTGCATCATACCCCCCCCCCCCCACCCCGTCTCCCCTCTGCTCCAGGGTATACATGTTTAAGTCCTTCAATTTCATCACATAATTCTTTGGGTGCAGACCCCGCACCATTTTGGTCACTTTTCTCTGGACCTTTTCAATCCTGTGTCTATCCTTTTTGAGATACAGTCTCCAAAACTGAACACAGTGCTCCAGGTGAGGCTTCACTAACAACCTATATAAGGCATTATCACCTCCTTTTTCTTACTGGTTATTCCTCTCTCTAAATGCATCCCAAAATCCTTCTGGCCCTTGTCACATCGCTTTGCCGCCTTCAGATCGTCAGACACTATCACCCTATGATCCCTCTCCCAGTCTTTGTACATCAGACTTTCACCCCTACAATGTATAGCTCTGTACTTCTTGGCATTGAATTTGAACTGCCAAACCTTCAACCACTCTTCAAGTTTTCTTAGATCGCTTTTCATCCTCACTACGCCTTCAAGCATGTCCTCTCTGTTGCAGATCTTCGTATCATCCACAGAAAGACAACTTTTCCTTCTAACCCTTCCGCAGTATCACTCACAAAGATATTGAATAGAACCAGCCCCAAAACTGAGGCCAGGCCCGGAGCCACTGGGTGTACAAACCATGCAATTGCATAGGGCAACACACCTAATAGGATTGGGAACAGGAAGATGCCCTTGTTGCTGGAGGTCCATAGTGTTGCCAGTTGAATCGGGTCCACCAGCAGCAGAAGAAGCAAGAGGCCACAGCAGAAGAGGAAGCCCGTCTGGCAGCTCCTCATGTGCTCGGCTCATGGTATTCAACACTCACAATGCATGATGAGAATACAGGAAGTGCTAGCACCACAAGTGTTGAATTACCTCAGGGCCAGCACATGAAGAGGAGCTGCAGAATGGCTGCTCTCCACAGAGAAGAAGATAGAGGCTTACAGCAGCAGCAGCAGTGGAGGAGGATTGACCCATGGACCCTGACTGCCTGATCTGCATGTGTGTGTGTGAGTAAATGGGTGCCTGCCTGGGTTGCGTGTGTGTGTGTGAATGGGAAGCTATATGGGGGGGGGGGGTGTGTGTATGAATGGGAAGCTGCCTGGGGTGTGTGTGTGTGTGTGTGTGTGTGTGTGTGTGTGTGTGTGAATGGGAGGCTGCCTGGGGTGTGTGTGTGTGAATGGGAGGCTGCCTGGGATGGGTGTGTGTGTGTGTGTGAATGGGAGGCTGCCTGGGATGGGGATGGGTGTGTGGGTGTGTGTGTGTGTGTGAATGGGAGGCTGCCTGGGATGGGTGTGTGTGTGTGTGTGTGTGTGAGAATGGGAGGCTGCCTGGGATGGGTGTGTGTGTTGTGTGTGTGTGTGTGTGTGAATGGGAGGCTGCCTGGGATGGGTGTGTGTGTGTGTGTGTGTGAATGGGAGGCTGCCTGGGATGGGTGTGTGTGTGTGTGTGAATGGGAGGCTGCCTGGGATGGATGTGTGTGTGTGTGTGAATGGGAGGCTGTCTGGGATGTGTGTGTGTGTGAATGGGAGGCTGCCTGGGATGGGTATGTGTATGTGTGTGTGAATGGGAGGCTGCCTGGGATGGGTGTGTGTGTGTGTGAATGGGAGGCTGCCTGGGATGAGTGTGTGTGTGAATGGGAGGCTGCCTGGGATGGGGTGTGTGTGTGTGTGTGTGTGAATGGGAGGCTGCCTGGGATGGGGGTGTGTGTGTGTGAATGGGAGGCTGCCTGGGATGTGTGTGTGTGTGTGTGTGTGAATGGGAAGCTGCATGGGTTGGGTGTGTGTGTGTGTGTGTGAATGGGAAGCTGCCTGGGATGGGTGTGTGTGTGTGTGTGAATGGGAAGCTGCCTGGGATGGGTGTGTGTGTGTGTGAATGGGAGGCTGCCTGGGATGTGTGTGTGTGTGAATGGGAGGCTGCCTGGGATGGGGGGTGTGTGAATGGAAGGCTGCCTGGGATGGGTGTGTGTGTGTGTGTGTGTGTGTGTGTGTGTGAATGGGAGGCTGCCTGGGATGGGTGTGTGTGTGTGTGTGTGTGTGTGTGAATGGGAGGCTGCCTGGGATGGGGGGTGTGTGTGAATGGGAGGCTGCCTGGGATGGGTGTGTTTGTGTGTGTGTGTGAATGGAAGGCTGCCTGGGATGGGTGTCTGAATCGGAGCCTACCTGGGATGGGTAGGTGTGTGAACGGAAGCCTGCCTGGGATATGTGAGGGTGTGCGTGTGTATGTGTGTGTGTGTGCACGCATATGCATGCATGAGAACCTTCCTAGAATGGGCAGGGTGTGTGTGCATGTGAGAATGGGAGCCTGCCTGGGATTTGGATGGATGTGAATGGGAGCCTGCCTGGGCTGTGGGGTGTAAATGGGAGCTTGTTTAGGGTGTGTTTGTGAGAGAGAGAGAATGAGAGCCTGCCTGGGTTGTGTGTGTGTGTGTGTGTGTGTGTGTGAGAGTGTGAGAGAGAGCCTGCCTGGGTTGTGTGTGTGTGTGAGAGAGAGAGAGAATGAGAGCCTGCCTGGGTTGTGTGTATGTGTGTGTGTGAGAGAGAGAATGAGAGCCTGCCTGGGTTGTGTGTGTGTGTGTGAGAGAGAGAGAAAATGAGAGCCTGCCTAGGTTGTGTGTGTGTGTGTGAGGGAGAGAGAGAATGAGAGCCTGCCTGGATTGTGTGTATGTGTGAGGGAGATAGAATGAGAGCCTGCCTGGGTTGTTTGTGTGTGAGAGAGAGAGAATGGGTGCTGCAGGTGAATTCCAATCTGCCAGCAGCTGAAATGAAGATGAGAGCCTGACACTACTGGTAGATACCAGAAGAGCTGGTGACGCCTGCAAGTTTCTCTGAGAGGGAGTGTATGTGTGAGCTTGGGTGTGCGTATATTTATAAGGAAAAATGGAAAAAATCTGTGCATCCCATTCCAATTAATTCACGACAATCTCGGGGTGACTGGAAATCAAAAGTTCCCAGGTATGGAGAGCATGAATTTTTAAAATCCTTTTTAGCTTTATTTTTCAGGTGTTATTTGCTGTATCTGCTGTTTTGAAATATTTTATTGGTGTTTGGGACATTTAAAAAAAACTTATATATGAGCTTTTAATTATTTGATATTTTACTCATCAGCTTTTTTTGAAATATTATTAGTATGTTTTTAGTATTATGATTATGTGTTTATTTTATTTCTTGATTTTATTGTTTGATGTTTGAGGATTGGTGATGGTTCAGTTTTTTCATTGTTGCACTGCATAGTGTTTGGCTTCTTGTGGTTTGCAGTTCAGTTTTTGTCTGCATGTTTGTATTTCTACTTTATGGTTGCTCTATTCTGTATTTGGTGAGGGTCTGTTTATGTCCTGCATGTGTGACTGAGGTGAGGCATTCTCCTAATAGGAAGTGTATTAGGGCTTTTAGAGGGTCAAGCCCACACCCAACACACATCACAATAGGCCTAACAACGTATGGGTTCCAGGTGTCTTTCTTGCAGGGATTTCTGGTTGGCATCACAGCAGTGCATGTAAATATAATGTAAGGGATAGTTTTACCTCAGAATACTGTACTTTGATATTTTTCATGTAAAATATAAATGCATAACTCTTTTAACTCTGTGTGTGGAATGGAGCTGGGGGCGTTGTGCGAGGCTATAAGGTTCTCCTGGGGCACCGAATACCCTCGCACCAGCCATGGGTTCAGTGATGGGGGGGGGATAGGGTCAGTTTTTAAAGTTTGTATCACTGAAGGGAGCTGGGCATTTTTTTGGTGGGCCCGGGACAGAGAATGAATGGGGGAGGGGGGAAGCACAGTAATTGATCGCACAGGGCAGCAAAAAACCGAGCAATAAGAATCCAATCTGGTTCACAAAGGAGGTGACTGATGTAATAAAAGCAAAAAAAGCAGCTTTTAAGAAATATAAAGAATCCCAAAAAGTGGAACCCAGGGAGGATTATCTGGTGAAACTGAGGGAGATGAAAAAAGTAATCAAGAAAGCAAAAAGTCAGGCAGAGGAAAAGCTTGCCAAGGAGATAAAGCGAGGTGACAAAACGTTTTTCAGCTACATCAGAGAAAGGTCCATAGTGGTATAGTGAGACTGAAAAGGGATAAGGATCAGTGGGTGGAGTGAGATGATGAATTAGCAGAAATATTAAACAAATACTTCTGTTCAGTGTACACAAAAGAAGACCCTGGAGAAGGATCGTCGCTTGTTATCAAGACTGTAGAAGGGGAGTGGAGTAGATGTAACTCTGTTTACAGAAAAGAATGTATGGGAAGAGCTGGGAAAACTGAAAGTGGACAAAGCCATGGGGCCTGATGAGGTTCATCCCAGGATACTGAGGGAGCTCAGAGATGTGCTGGCGGCTCCGCTGCACAACCTGCTCAATAGATCCCTAGAAACGGGAGTGGGGCCGAGTGATTGGAGAAGAGCAGTGGAGGTCCCGCTTCACAAGAGTGGGAACAGGGAGGAGGCTGGAAACTACAGACCGGTTAGCATCACCTCGGTGGTGGGAAAAGTAATGGAGACTCTGCTGAAAGAAAGAATAGTGATCTATCTACAGTCAGAAGAATTGCTGGACCCCAGGCAGCATGGATTCAGCAGGGGAAGGCCCTGTCTGACAAATCTGATTGATTTCTTTGAGGTGACTAGAGAACAGGATCAGGGAAGAGCGCTCATTGTAATTTACTTGGATTTTAGTAAAGCTTTTGATACGGTCCCACACAGAAGACTCATCAACAAAATGAGAAGCTTGGGAGTCAGCTCCGAGGTGTTGGTGTGGATTACAAACCGGTTGATGGATAGAAGACAACAGGTGATGGTAAATGGAACCTACTCTGAAGAGAGAGCGGTGTTAAGTGGAGTGCCACAGGGATCGATGTTGGGACCAGTTCTGTTCAACATCTTCATGAGCAACATTGTGGGAGGGTTAGAAGGTAAAGTTTGTCTATTTGCGGATGATACTAAGATCTACAACAGAGAGGACACGCCAGAAGGAGTACAGAGAATGAGACGGGATTTAAGGAAGCTTGAAGAGTGGTCGAACATATGGCAGCTGGGATTCAATACCAAGAAATGCAGCGTCATGCATCTGGGGCTTGGTAATCCAAAAGAACTGTGTGCATTGGGGGGTAAAGGGTTGATATGCTCGGAGCAGGAGAGAGACCGTGGGGTGATAGTGTCTAATGACCTGAAGTCGATGAAGCAGTGTGACACAGCGATAGCCAAAGCCAGAAGAATGCTGGGCTGCATAGAGAGAGGAATATCGAGTAAGAAAAGGGAAGTGATAATCCCCTTGTACAGGTCCTTAGTGAGGCCTCACCTGGAGTACTGTGTTCAGTTCTGGAGACCATATCTCCGAAGAGACAGAGACAGGATGGAGGCGGTCCAGAGAAGGGCGAGCAAAATGGTGGGAGGTCTCCCTCAAATGACTTATGAGAAGAGGTTGAAGAACCTGAATATATACACCCTGGAGGAGAGGAGGAGCAGAGGAGATAGGATACAGACCTTCAGATACTTGAAAGTGATAAACGATCCATGGTCGTCGTCAAACCTTTTCCATTGGAAAAAACTTATAGAACTAGGGGTCACGATTTGAAACTCCAAAGGAGGAAGACTTAGAACCAATGTCAGGAAGTATTTCTTCACTGAGAGGGTGGTGGATGCCTGGAACGCCCTTCTGGAGGAAGTGGTGAAGACTAAAACTGTGAAGGATTTCAAAGGGGCATGGGATAAACACTGTGGATCCCTAAAAGGCTAGAGGACGGGAATGAATAAAAAAGAAAGCTAAACCGGCATGGAGCGGCAGTTACTACCCTTAAGAGAAACCTGGGGGTAACCTGCATGGAGCGGCAGTTACTGCCCTTAACAGAAACATGGGGGTAACCTGCACGGAGCGGCAGTTACTACCCTTAACAGAAACATGGGGGTAACCTGCATGGAGCGGCAGTTACTACCCTTAAGAGAAACCTGGGGGTAACCTGCATGGAACGGCAGTTACTACCCTTAAGAGAAACATGGGGGTAACCTGCACGGAGCGGCAGTTACTATCCTTAACAGAAACATGGGGGTAACCTGCACGGAGCGGCAGTTCCTATCCTTAACAGAAACATGGGGGTAACCTGCACGGAGCGGCAGTTACTACCCTTAACAGAAACATGGGGGTGACCTGCACGGAGCGGCAGTTACTACCTTTAACAGAAACATGGGGGTAACCTGCACGGAGCGGCAGTTACTACCCTTAACAGAAACATGGGGGTAACCTGCACGGAGCGGCAGTTACTACCTTTAACAGAAACATGGGGGTAACCTGCACGGAGCAGCAGGTACTACCTTGGGAAGCTTGCTGGGCAGACTGGATGGACCATTTTGGTCTTTTTCTGCCGTCATTACTATGTTACCAGCTCTGTCTGAGCCACTCCACTTATCACCCTTCCCTTCTCGGAGTAAGTTCCACTACTTGCTGCTGTCACCTTTCTAAACAAGATTCTAAGCCTGACAGTTACATTGCCAGCACTGTGAAATGTTCTTATAAGCAGAATATTCTAGTTTCTCATGGGATTGCTACTTCATGGTTCCTGGTACCTCGTGCACCCTAATTTTATAATTATGGATGGGCCGGCTTTAAGAAAGGAGATTAGACCCATAAAAATACAGGAAGAGAAGGCGAAAGAGGACCCAGGTTAAAAGCAGCCGATGAAAGAGAGCTCTGTGGGTCCGGAGGATTAGAGCTCCGTTTCTCTGCCGCTGGTCTACAGACACAGACTCTGATAATTGCAGTCCATGTTATTTTAGCAGCCAGTGCTCCAAAAACATTATGTAAGAGGAGAAGGTAAAATAAACAGCCAGCACAAGGCTTGCATTTATAGGGTGACTAATCTCACACTTTAGAAGTAATTAAGGAAACCCTGAGAACGGTTAATTTCATTACTGTACAGATATTTGAGGGCTGGAGCACTGCCAGTGCTGCTTTCCTCCCAACGGCTTACATGCTACAGTTCTCCCTGTTGTAGGGCACTTGTACTGCCTCGGATGGGAGGATTGTCTGTTAGCTCTGTTCTCCCGAGCTCTAAAGGCATTAGCTAAATTGTATTGTAAGGGCTATGCAAGCATATGCACCTCCTGTTCTGTAATCCTGCTCTGCAGCAGCTCCACTGAGACCACTCCCCACCCCCTACTGCTCTGCCACAAACACAGCCATCCACTTCAACTACACACACACACACACACACACAGCTCTGGTAATGCACTTCACTCCAACCCTAAAACACCCATTGCTATTCCAGAATTAAGAACCTCCCTCTCTCTCTCTCTCTCTCTCTCACACACACACACACACACACTCCTCCACAGATCTCTTCCAATGCATCTCACACAGGTCCTGTAGCATTCCCCTGCCATTCCTGAACTAAGAACCCTCACGTTTACCTCTGCCAATGCACCTCGATCCTGCCCTGCAGTACCCCTGCTATTCCAGTCCTGAGACCCTCACGTTCAGCTCTGCCAATGCACCTCCTTCCTGCCCTGCAGCACCCCTTACTATTCCAGTCCTGAGACCCTCACATACAGCTCTGCCAATGCACCTCCCTCCTTCTAGGGTTGCCAATTGTCCAGATTTTCTCCAGACAGTAAGGAATTTAAAGACAGTGTCTGGAAGCCAGACAGAGGGCTAAAATATCCAGAAATTATCCACATTTTAACTGTCAGTCCAGCACAGCAGCTATATTAGCACCTGTAAGCAGATGCATCAGCAAACCTAACTTGAAGGAGCTGTGATTTAAAACCACAGCCAAAGGTGGTGCTACACTAGTACTGGGAAGTTGTCAGAGCGCTCCTGCTGCAGCAAACAGCACAGGCAGGGGCGTTGTCAATAAAAGGTCCCATGGCCTATGGATCCTGTTCTGCCTGCGGTGCAATAGCAAAGGCCCAGCTGGACCATTAATCCATATTATTTATTGCAATTTATAAATACACAGCAATATCAGGTTAAAAGCAAAAAACACAAACCTCAGGTCCAATCAATCATGTCACAAAAATATCAATGTATTCTTTTACGAATCCTCTTTCCAGAAAGACAGAACTCACCATAACTACAATAAAATAGCAATAATCATAAGAGCGGGTGCAGAGCAAAACTACAACAGTGCACATCACAGCCCAACATGAAAAAAAAAACCTATATACAAATTCTGGAGTCACCTGTTACAGGTAAGCAACTGCGCTCTTAGGACAAGCAGGATGGTAGCCCTCACGTGTGGGTGAGTGCCAAGCTCCAGACTGTCCCTGCTAACAGAAGAGACCAACAGCGGTGGAACAAGGTACCAACGAGCACAACTGCGGCGCTGTGGGTCGCTAGAGGACTGTCTGGTTCCCACAAGAAGCATGAAGAAGAGTTGGGTTCAGGTCTGGAACAGGTTGCACAGGACGGATTGACCGAAGGCACAGTCCTGACGCCCATCCTTGTCCAAACAGTAGTGAGCCGCAAACATGTGAAGAGGACTCCAGGTTGCGGCTCGGCAAATTTCGACGATGGGGACTGCACGCAAATGAGCCACTGACATCACCATAGCCCGCACAGAGTGAGCCTTTACGCTGCCGGCTAGCAGAAGGCCTGCCTGCGCATAGCAGAAGGCAATGCAATCCGCTAGCCAATTCAACAAGGTGTGTTTACCCACTGCCACTCCCAGCCTATTGGAAACAAAGGATACGAAGAACTGGGTGGACAACCTCTGGCAGGCCGTGCAGTCTAGGTAGAAAGCCAAGGCCCTCTTGCAGTCCAAGGTATGCAGAGCCCGTTCCCCTGAGTGGGAATGAGGCCTGGGAAAGAAGGTGGGTAGAATGATGGACTGATTGAGGTGGAAATCAGTTACAACCTTGGGCAGAAACTTAGTATGCGTACACAAGACAGCACGATCGTGGAAGAACCTCGTGTAGGGCGAGTACATTACCAGAGCCTGCAGCTCACTGACCCTGCGAGCCAAAGTATTTGCCACCAGAAATGTAACTTTCCAGGTGAGGAACTTCAGATCGCAGGACTGCAGTGGCTCAAAAGGGAGAGCGCATGAGCCGTGCCAGGACAACGTTGAGATCCCAGGACACTACAGGGGCTTCAGTTGGCGGAGGTTCACATGAAACGGCCTACCAAAGGTTTCATTGATACGGGCGCGCCAGTGACGCCTCGGTGGTACGCGCTGACAGCGCTAAGGTGGACCCTGATTCAGCTGGTTTGAAGCCCAGACTTGGAAAGGTGCCACAGGTAGTCCAGGAGTCGAGGGAGGGGACATGAGAGAGGATCCAAGTCATACCCCGCACACCAGACGGAAAACCTTTTCCACTTTAAACTGTAGGACTTCTGGTGAAAGGCTTCCGAGACGCCACCAGGACCTGGGAGAGCCAGTCTGAGAGCGCCAGGGGCTGAAGGACTACGTGCTCAACATCCATGTTATCAGCACCAACGCCTGGAGGTTTGGATGGTGCAGGGTGCCCTGATTCTGGGAGATGAGGTCGGGTGCCGTCCCCAGCCGGATGGGTGGCCGCACTGATAGGTCGTGCAGAAGCAAAAACCAGACCTGTTAGGGCCAAAAGGGCACCACAAATATCATGGTCCCCCTGTCCTGTTGAAGTTTCAATAACTTCTTCAAGAGGAGAGGCAGAGGAGGGTAGGCATATAGCAGGCCCTTCCCCCCAGTGAAGGGAGAAGGCATCGCAGGCCAGCTGCCCGCCCCCCAACCACAGGGAGGAGAACTTGCTCACCTTGCGATTGTGGGATGTCCGGTGTGCCCGACCAGTGAAATAGTTTGGCTGCTACCTCCGGCTTGAGGGACCACTCGTGAGGCTGGAAGGAGCAGCTTAGGCGGTCCGCCAGTGCATTCAGGTGTCCCGGCAGGTGCGTGGCTTACAGGGACATCCCTTGTTACAAGGCCCAAGTCCACATGTGTACTGCCTCCAGACAGAGCCGGAACAAGCTTGTGCCACCCTGTTTGTTGATGTACCACATCGCGACTTGGTTGTCCTTCTGAATCAGGATAGCCTTGTGTGACAATTGATCTCTGAACACCCAAAGCTCCAGGAAGTTTATTTGACAGCAGGCTTTGGAGGCGGTCCAGAGACCCTGCATGTGGATACCATTCACATGGGCCCCCAGCCCTGAAAGGAGGCATTGGTGGTGAGGACCACCTGAGGCGGAACAGCTTGGAAAGGGAGTCCCCTTTCCAAGTTGGAGAGATTTTCCCACCAGGACAGTCACTCGCAGAGGGTCTGTGACTGCCACATGGGTCTCTAGGTCCAGGGAGGCCTGTCTCCATTGGGACCACAGGATCCATTGAGTCCTCTGCATGCACAGGCGGGTGAGAGAGTTCACATGGATGGAAGCTGCCATGTGGCCTAGCAGGCGGAGGAGAAGACAGGTGGGCACCTGCCGGCTGTTCCATATAAGGGTGGCCAGTGAGGCGAGGGCAAGAGTCTGATCCCTGGGCAGAAACGCTCTTGCCTGCATCGTATCCAATCTGGCTCCTATGAAGTCCAGTTGAGGAGATGTACAGAGATGAGACTTGGGGTAGTTGATGATAAACCCCAAAGTTTGTAGCATCTGCACCATTAGGGCTAGAGCACCCAAGGCCCCTGCACAGGAATCGCTCTTGACCAACCAGTTGTTTAGGTACAGGAAGACATGTATCGACCAACACCTGAGAAAGGAGGCCACCATTGCTAGGCATTTGGTGAATATGTGGGGGGAAGAGGCTAGCCTGAAGGGCAGCACCTTGCACTGATAATGGTCCTTCCCCACTACAAAACGGAGGTACTTCCGGTGGCAGGGGAAGATCGCTATGTGAGCGTAAGCCTCTTTGAGGCATCAACAGCTACCAGTGCGATGCTTGCGGGATCTCCCTTGGTGCTCGGCCCAGTCTTTCCCCGGCGCCGAGGAAGCGGAAGATCCCAATGTCCGGGAGAGCAGTGAAATCATTGAGGATCTATTACCATCCCCTCGATCCTTGGAGGTACTGTCGAGAGGAACAGCCAGGGGAAGCATATCAAGAGGCTCCCCACGACCTCTTGGTGTCGACTGAGCCGATGCAGGAGTAGACTTACAGAAATTTTTCAGGGCCCCGATCTTATCAAGTCATGTCCAACACCCTTTGGGGGTCATCTGATCACACAGACGGCACCCACAAACGTCGTGCAAGGTCCCCAGGCAGAAGATGCAAACCTCATGCAGATCCGTGATGGACATGGTCTACGGGCACTGGGGGCACCACCAAAAACCAGTCAATGCCATGAAAAAACACCCGGCGTGCAATCGATGACTGGCAGTCATCGTGAGGCGAAAAGTCATGGATCAACCGCAAAGTTGTAAAAAAGGCAAGAAAACAACCTACCACACTGAGGAGGCACTGACCGCGAAGATGAGGAAATCTGGAGAAGTTCGAAAAATATCGAGAAAACCCAAGAAAATTGAGAGCTGTACGAGCCATGAGGATAGCAGGCTGGGCATGCTCAGTGTGCAGATCAAAGCTTCTAGAAACTTTGACAAAAGTTTTCCATGCTGGGCTCCATCCGATGATGTCACCCACATGTGAAGACTAACATCCTGCTGTCCTAGGAGAACACAAACCCCTACAAAAAAAAAAGGTTTTGAACCTTTCCATACCATATAACAGCACTGACTCTCAGGACTCAATTAACAGCAACCTTGTGAAAAAGAAGCAATGCAAATGCTATACCAGGTCCTAGAACATTAATACACCACCTACTGGAATAAGAGAACAAGCAAGATTGCAACAAATCTCTACAGAAAAACTACATGCTAGCAGTAATATTGCACCTCAGTCACACACAGGCAGAACACAGACTGACCCTCACCTAACACAGAAATAAGGGAGTACAAATTAGAAATAGAAACATGCAAACAAAATCGAAATAGCCTGAGAAACCAGAGTCTGAACAGTGGAAGGATAAAAAGCAAAATACAAAATTATAAGAAATGCATATGCCCAAAGATGGCATATTCCAATTGCTCAGCACAAATGCAGGAGCAGGAAACTGCACTTCAAGTATTCAATACCAACAGCAGGGGAAATGCAGTTAATTCAATAAGTCCCCACAGCTTCAGAATCGTTTCATGAAATGTGCACCTTTTATTTTATTAGCGGCAACTCCATTGCTTAGAGAGGCACAGTTTTAAACAGGGTCCCCCGACACGGACCCGTGTTTCGCCAAACGCAGCTGCATCGGGAAGGACTTTGAAACCGGGTTCATCAGCTGATCCTCCCGATGCAGCCGCGTTTGGCGAAACACGGGTCCGTGTCGGGGGACCCTGTTTAAAACTGTGCCTCTCTAAGCAATGGAGTTGCCGCTAATAAAATAAAAGGTGCACATTTCATGAAACGATTCTGAAGCTGTGGGGACTTATTGAATTAACTGCATTTCCCCTGCTGTTGGTGTATTCCAATTGCTAAAATCTCAAAATAATTTTTTTTTACCATTGTGTTGTCTGATTTTTTTTAATGTTTTTAACCAGTTGGTCCCCCATCTCTTATAACACTTTCCCCTTGTCAGACTTTTCATAATTGTTTCTCCAGGATCACTCATCTCTTTCCGTTTCTTCTATCTCCCCTAGCTTCTTCTTTCCTCTCACACAGACTCCCTTACACACACAAGCTCTCATGCTCTCATATTCTACCACACTTATGTACTCAGGCTCCCATTCTTTCAGACACAAACACCCTAGTTTCATTCTCACGTACAAACACCTACACTCAGGCTCCCATTCTTTCAGACACAAACACCCTAGTTTCATTCTCACGTACAAACACCTACACTCAGGCTCCCATTCTTTCAGACACAAACACCCTAGTTTCATTCTCACGTACAAACACCTACACTCAGGCTCCCATTCTTTCAGACACAAACACCCTAGTTTCCATTCTCACGTACAAACACCTACACTCAGGCTCCCATTCTTTCAGACACAAACACCCTAGTTTCCATTCTCACGTACAAACACCTACACTCAGGCTCCCATTCTTTCAGACACAAACACCCTAGTTTCCATTCTCACGTACAAACACCTACACTCAGGCTCCCATTCTTTCAGACACAAACACCCTAGTTTCATTCTCACGTACAAACACCTACACTCAGGCTCCCATTCTTTCAGACACAAACACCCTAGTTTCCATTCTCACGTACAAACACCTACACTCAGGCTCCCATTCTTTCAGACACAAACACCCTAGTTTCATTCTCACGTACAAACACCTACACTCAGGCTCCCATTCTTTCAGACACAAACACCCTAGTTCCATTCTCACGTACAAACACCTACACTCAGGCTCCCATTCTTTCAGACACAAACACCCTAGTTTCCATTCTCACGTACAAACACCTACACTCAGGCTCCCATTCTTTCAGACACAAACACCCTAGTTTCATTCTCACGTACAAACACCTACACTCAGGCTCCCATTCTTTCAGACACAAACACCCTAGTTTCCATTCTCACGTACAAACACCTACACTCAGGCTCCCATTCTTTCAGACACAAACACCCTAGTTTCCATTCTCACGTACAAACACCTACACTCAGGCTCCCATTCTTTCAGACACAAACACCCTAGTTTCATTCTCACGTACAAACACCTACACTCAGGCTCCCATTTTCATATGTATGCACTGGGCCTCACCGCCGAACCTCTTCTTCCGTCACTGCAGGGATGGGTCCCAGCCGTGGCGGGCCTTCTTCTTCACAGCCATGGGGATGGGCCCCCATGGTGGTCTTGCTTCGGCGGGGTCGGACTTCTTTCCCAACACGGGGATGGGCTCTCGTGACGGCCTTGCTTCAGCGGGGCCTCCGTCAGCCACCTCGATGATGGAGTTGGCGATGGCCAGGCCTTGTTTGGTGTCAGGTGGGCTGGAGCCCAAAGTAGGTGGGCCACAGCTACGCCACTGCTTCATCCTGGCCTGCTCCCTTTCTCCTGTTCTCTTCCATGTCTCACAGCTTTTCTACCTTTGCCTGTCCTGAACTCCTTTCCCTTTCTCCATTTCTCTGCTTCTTTCTCTTCCCTTCCCATACATATTTTATTCTAACATTTATATCCCACCTAATCAATCCTAATGGATCCCCTAAGCAGCTTACAATTGTTAAGAAATATTACAATAAAATGCATTTTATAGAAAAATATAAAATACAAATTTCTATAAATACAAATAAAAATACATTTCCTAGAACATTTTGTAGAAAATGTAAAAAATACAATATTATATAAATACATACAAAATTTAAAATACATTTCATAGAAAATAATAAAAAATAAAAAATAACATTCAGTATACTCACTAATACTCTCATTCTGCTGGGACTCACTCCTCAGTCTCCCTAGGTAAAGGCCATCAATTAATATGTCAAAAAACTCTATGCCCACGCAATCCATCAACATCCCAACACTCAAGACAAATTCCTAAGTATGTAGTTACAATAATAGGAATGGGCCTTGAAGGGGATGAATATCACAAAAAAACCCTACCCTCCTCTCCAAAAAAATGTTTTTTCCTCATTCCCTCCCTTCACTAAGAGCCAATCTCCCACCCCACCCCTCAACTCAGCCTAATGCTCCCCAAGGGATGAGCCCCTTCGGAGGCATCCTGTCGACCTACAATAATATCGATGGGAGGGGAGTCAGGGACAGAGCCCACATCCCCACAGTCAGTCCAAATAGCAGCTGGAGAACACTGGGCAGCTCTCTTCAGGAAGAGAAGCAAGATGGCAAAGCTTCTCTTCTTCAGCTCAGTATAGCAGCTTCCTGTTCTTTTCATCCCTCCCATGGCCCTCTCATCTTTTCCGTCTCCACCCTCCCATCTCTCTCCTGCCTTCCCTTGTCCATTTTCTTCTGCTCATCCCCATCCTCTGTCTCAACTGGACTCATTCATCTGTTTCTCCCTACATCTCCCACTCCTGCCAACAAGAGAGCCCCACTTCACGGGCAACTCTTGCCTCCTCTATTGTATAGTTCCTCTCCTGCAGTAAACTGTACGGTGCTGGTCTAACAGAGAGAAAGCACTTGCACTTTCTACCAGTTAATGTTCATTATAGTTTAACGGTTTTACCAATGTTAGTGGCTTAGCCTTGGTGCTGTATAATACCGGGATGTTTCATAATTTCTGTTGGCTCTATCTTCAGAGTGCTGGAGAGGAGAGGAGCTAGTCAGGCAAACCTAGAAATTGTTATTCCTTGAACTTGTTCAATTTTCAGATGAATAAAGCCACAAAATCCATGTTTCAACCTGACAGAACACAGGAACCAGCAGACCTCCAAGGGAGGGTCCGGTGTGCAAGAATCCTTGCAAGGGTAATGGGGATTCAGTTCTCTCCAGGAAAAGCAAACAGCAAAATGAAGCCCGTTACAGGAGCTCTACAGGGCAGCAGTGTGGATCATATTGTGGGCCTTCCCTCTGACCGAGTCACCCTATGGTAAAACCTGACCCGAGTCCCTTCCCAGTCCGGATGGATCCCCCATCTGACCATCCAATCTCGAATCTTGTGCGCTGCTTTCAGTACCATCAGAAAGTCTTTAGGTTGGTCCGTGAAAAGCATTGTAGAAACACGAAAAGGAGACACCACACCAGTCCTCACCGTTTTAATCGTAATTGGCGCATGTAAAGGTAAAATGCATTGTGACAGGGATCCAAGATGGCAGCGACTAAGCAGTTTGTGGGAGCTCCGTCTGCTTTTTCTTTAGATTTTGCCTGTTTCAAATGCCTCACTCCGCTCAGAAACGCAGGGCAAGGAAGAGAACTTACCCTGCAGTCTTTTCCAATCCCTCTGTTTCTGGTCTGATGGATGCCCACATTGTACGCTGGACTCAATTGGGAGTGTTGTCCTTGGAGGTTTTGTCGACTTCCCTCCGGACCTATCAACTTCTCTTTTCCCAATTTGAAAGGGTTCCTCCGTCACACCCGGCTGCCTCCAGGAACCCGAGGGTGATGTCGAGAGGGGCGGATGCCGATGCCCCATGATCCCGAGCAGGGTCAGACCGTCCAGGAAGTAATGGGGGAAGATCCCGGTAGAAGCCCCTTATCCTTGGCGGGAACTGTCAAGACCCGGGCTGAACTTGCTTCTACTCCAGCTACAAGCCTTCTTTCCAAATTTTCACTACCTACCCTGGTAAGACCTGCTTTAATAAACCTCGATTCTTTATTTATTTATTTTGTTTATTTAAAAACTTTTCTATACCGTCATTCAGTTAGGTACCATCATAACGGTTTACAATAAGGCACAAATATCAATATTGGAAACAGATAATAAATTCTATCACTAAACATGTGCCAAGACTTAATGGTAACATAGATCGTTATAAATATTCATAATTGGATGTGTTATATCATGTCCATTTTTTGTAACAGGTTTAAAATAGATAGTTTATATAAACTTAATCTTTGGTGAGCAAAAAAATATTAAAAAAAAAAAAAAATAGGATATATACCCGTGCAGATTGGGGTAGTGTGTTTGGGTGTTCTGCAGATCGCTTTCCTTTTCCCTGTGTTCTACTCTCCTTTCTCTTTGTTGTACGCTTGTTTAAATAGCCAAGTTTTTAAATGTTTTCTGAAGGTTTTGATGTCTCTTTGTAAGTGGATCTCGGTAGGCATGGAGTTCCATAGCATAGGACCTGCTAAGGAAAGTCCTCTTTCCCTGACTTGGGTTAGTTTAGCTATTTTGAGGGCATGGTTAGTAAAGCTTTATTTGCTGATCTCAGGTTTTTGTTAGGGACATGTACGCGGAGGGCTGTATTCAGCCATTCAGCTTTTTCATTATGTATTAATTTATGTATGGTACTTAGCGTTTTATAGTGTATTCTTTGCTCGATGGGTAGCCAGTGTAATTCCATTAGGGTTTCAGTGATGTGGTCTCTTTTGCTTTTACCAGTCAGAATTCTAGCAGCCGTGTTCTGCATTATTTGGAGTGGTCTAATCGTTGTGTATGGTAATTCAAGTAGGAGGGCATTTATGGGAGGCAAAAGACAATCTTGGAACCTCAATATCCTTACAGCTTAACCCAATCGTGGACAGAATCAATGCTATCGAATCTTCTGATAATCTTATGGGAAAAATCTAACGATTCCCTTCAAAAAGGAATTTGTGGAAATTTGTTCCCGAGGCGGCGATACCGCCTTTATCTAAATCACACTATCTCCCTCCCTTCAGAAAGCAAGAGGCCCAAGCAGGTCCTCAGGGTGAGGATGCCAGAATATCTCAGCGTCTGGAGGCTCCAGACCCTGCCCCTGCGGCAGCCGCTGCGACGGGGGTCACCTTTGCTTCGGAACCTGAGATTCTTCTCCGGGCGCCGCTCGGAACTCTTTCTTCGCTTTAGAATTGGGGCACATCCTGATGCCTCTAGACAAAGGCAAAAGAGGAGGCAGCAATTTCTCCCCCAGAGTCACTCAGCTTGGGGGCTCCTTTTGCCCTAACGTTTCCCTGTAAATGTTTGTTAAAATGCAAGGGTCATTCCTGTGTTTTCCATTCGCCTCCGCACTTAGCTTCCTTTCCTAATGATAAAGCCGCAGTCTGGGGGAGCTGAGCCAGCTCAGCCTCTTCCTCTTTAGAAGGACGAGTGCCCGTTGGAAGGCTTCTGCTTTTCCTTGGTCTTTCTTCTCCCTTATGGGGTTTTCCTTGAAATTGTGATACTGGATCCCTTCTTTGTGGACTTGTGGAACTGAAGAATGATTGTATTTCTTGTTTTGTTTTGTTTTTTTTTTATCCTATTTCTATGATTCTCCTTTCCCCTTTTCTGCTGGAGATTGTTTCTTGAAAATGTATTAGAAATTGCATAAAGAGATAAAAGAAAAAACCCCCAAAAGTAAAATGCATGATTAATTTCATGTCAAAGGAACTCGCCGTGCACTGTGCGGTCCTGTCTCTTGGAGATGGGCAGTAAACGGCACACGCCTCTCCTCCCCGCTTGCTTTTATTAAATCCTAATGAGTTTAAGAATGTACCCACTGATGGCCTTCATTCATCCTGCAATCATGCAGGCTAATTATTAACGAGGGATGAATAATTCCCCTTAGTAACTCCTGAATATTCTCTGATCCTTTCTTTTTCCTCATTAGCTACAAAATTAACTGTTAAGAATACTTAATAGATGCCTTGAGCAATATCTCTTACAGTATAAGATTTGTCATCTTGCGCCGAGCTGAGTATTTTTGTCTACCCAGATGAGTGCCAGATAATTGCTGCACCATCATGATAGGCAGCCCCTTAAAGCATCACTAACTAATTATTATACGCACGTTATACCCACATTCTCTCTTTTTTTTTAAATTTAAGACCTCCTGCCCCCTCACCCTGACTCAGCAGTGCTACACACTGTGGTATGCGGGGCGGATTGCAGGAAAATATCAGCACGGGGGATTTTTTTTCAAAACCAGCCCACGGGGTATCTGACTCCCTTGTGCACTTCCGCTGCAGCACGTGTGCCAACAGCTCCCAAAAGCACGCCAAGTCGACCCTGGAACCCAGAAGAATTGAGCCAAACAAATCTCCCAAATAAACTGCACCTTTTCTAAATAACTAAGAAGTTGAGCACATTCTAGACCAGGGGTGAGCAGAGCTGCAGCCCCCGTTCCATACATGCAAATTGGTTGTGTCCCCTACACATCTGCTTATTTCTCTTATAGAGATAAATCCTGGATTCCCGGTCTGGCTCTTGAACTAATTGCAAGTAATGACACTGCCAGCCAGTGTCAGACACACACACTATCAATCACAAACAGATTTATACATTGCAGAAACTTTATTGGCACATACACACTGTGAGTGACACACAAAGACACATCCCCACACAGAAGATGTGTGTGTGTCTGTGTCAGAGAGAAAGATGCCCACACACACACTCTCTCGCACAGGCAAAGTGTGTATAGGTGTGGATCTCTCTCTCAATCTCTCTGACACAGACACACAAACACTCTCTCTGACGTGCTACTGTTGTGCTGCTGCTTATGTGCTCACTAGAGATGTGAATCGGAACCGGAATCGGTTCCGATTCACATTGTGATTTTTTTTTCGTGCAGCCCGATCGGGTTGTTTTTTTTTTTTTTTATCGGCTGCGCCCGAGCCGATAAACAAAAAACCCATCCCGACCTTTAAAACGGATCCCTTAGCTTCCCCCACCCTCCTGACCCCCCCAAAACTTTTTACAAGTACCTGGTGGTCCAGTGGGAGTCCCGGGAGCGATCTCCCGCTCTCGGGCCGTCGGCTGCCACTAATAAAAATGGCGCCGATGGCTCTTTGCCCTTACCATGTGACAGGGTATCCGTGCCATTGACTGGCCCCTGTCACATGGTACGAGCACTGGATGGCCCGCGCCATTTTTAAAGATGGCGCCGGCCGTCCATTACTCCTACCATGTGACAGGGGCCAGCCAATGGTACGGATACCCTGTCACATGGTAAGGGCAAAGAGCCATCGGCGCCATTTTTATTAGTGGCAGCCGACGGCCCGAGAGCGGAAGATCGCTCCCGGGACTCCCACTGGACCACCAGGTACTTGTAAAAAGTTTTGGGGGGGGGTCAGGAGGGTGGGGGAAGCTAAGGGATCCGTTTTAAAGGGTCGGGATGGGTTTAGGGGTTGTTTTTGTTTGCCGTTTTTCTCGCCCTCCCCCAAAACGATAAGAGAACCCCACAAACAATTTTGTGGGGTTTTCCTATCTGTTTTGGGGAGCCCCCGATTTCTGACGACTTTGAAAATCGTCAGAAGCCTGATTCACATCCCTAGTGCTCACACAGTGAGTGCCCCCAGTCCAGCACTGCTGCATCATGGGGTAAAGTTCTTGCTTGCTGCCAGCCCTTCCCCGTTCTGCAGCAGCCCCCTCCCTTTCTCAATCTCATTCTCTAGGAGACTCGCTGGTTCCAGGGCCTGCTGCTTCTCTCAGAGCTCAGTGCTGTCACCTCAGACAGAAGCCTCCCCAGCACTGCACAGGCACTTCCTCCTGGCTCACTCTCTCCCTTCCTGTGCCTGTCGCCTGCCTCCACTTCTCCGCAACCCTCCCACCACTCTAGTGCATTTCCATTGACTGCAGGCTCCACAGTCTGCTGCTTTTATGGCTCCCCAGGCTCTGCTCTGCCTACCGACTCCAGGGGAGTGGGGGGACCAGAAGTGGCCCCCTCCTGTTCTCTGGGCTTATAAAAAGAGAAAATTAAGCCCTGGCCCAGACTGGGGAGAGCCACTTACCCAGGGCTGGTGCAAGGGTATTAAGTGTCATAGGCCAACCTTATAGCATTGCACACATTCCTGGCCCCACCTTCCCACAATTAAAAAATTATGCATTTACAGTAACAGATTTTACATGGAAAAAGAGCATTCAGAGCTCTAAGTCTCTGCCCCCTCCCCTTTGGGGTGCATTCGCAGTGGCTGAGGTAGCGCTAGCTTTTTTGCTGCCCTGTGTGAAAATATATTGTGCTGCCCCCCCCCCCCCCCCCAGTTCATTCCGTGTCTGTCCTGGGTCCATCAAATAAAGCCCAGCTCCGTTCTGCAATCTGTATTTTAAAAAACTGACATTCCTCCCCCCCCCCCGAAGGGTTTGAAGTAATCTAGGCAAACCTTACAGCCTTGCACACACGCCCCCCCCCCCCCCCCCCCCCACACACAATTAAATTATGCATTTATGTTTAAATCTGTTTAATTGGATTTTCAAGCATAAACAAACAGTGAGGAATACAACTCGGGAACCCTAAATTATGCATTTATAAAATTCTACATGAAAAAGAACTTTCAAAAGAACGGTCGTCTGAGGCAAAAATATCACTTACAACGTGCATATTATACTTACATGCACTGCTGTGGTGCCAACCAGAAAACTCTGCAAAAAAGACACTTGGAGCTCCTATGGAATTGGACTTTTTGTAATGCGTGCTGGGTATGGGCTTGGCCCTCAGAAAGCCATGAACAAACTGATTTACCATTGCAATATAGTAATCCTCCCACACCAAAACAACCCTAACAACCTTATCTATGAAAAGGCAACACTGCCCATATCACACCAGGCCCTAGAACCCCAATAAAACTCTTATTAGGAAACTAGGCTGCTATAGATCCCTACAAAGAAATGACATGCTAGCAAAAAACCTCATCTCTGTCACATATGCAGAACACAGAGAGACCAAATACAGAGTAAAGAGATCAGAAAGTATAAACAGAAACGTGCTGAGAAGATCTGAACTGGAACCCACAACAAGCCAACCTCTATATGCAGAGCAACAATGGAAAAACAGAAACATTACCATTCGTCATAAAAACATTAAATAATAAAATCAAGAAATATAAAACAGCATTCATAATAGTAAAATCATAAAAAGAATAAATATTCAAACAGTTAATGAATAGTTTATCCAAAATTTCTCAAACAGCAATAAAATATTTCAAAATATCTGAATAAAAATCCAATAACTAAATTGTTCTCCCAAAAAAATCTATATTTCAAAAGAGCAGAATCATCAAATTATACCCAATAATTAGAATAAGGGTTAAAAAATCTTCCGCTCTCCATACCTGGGATCTTCTGATTTCCAGTCACCCTGAGATTGACGTGGATTGGGGGAGGTAGGGCTGCACAAATGTTATCTTCTCTCACACACACACAATAACACATTCATTCTCTCACACACTCCCTCTCTCTAACATACACAGGCTCCCTCGCCCTCATCCTCTCAGATACATTTTCAGGCCGATACAGTACAGACATGCTAAAAAAAGTGCATCTGTTTTGGGTGCCTGCTCTTTTAACGCGCACAACACGGTTTCTTAGACACATGATACAGTATTCAAATAAGACACAAATCACAGTGGTGCCAAAAATGCGCGCGGAGGTCAAAAAAAGTGTCCGAAATGCTACTAATTTTACTGAATTGGATGTCTATATAGTATCCCGTACACACTGAAGAACGCGTCAAACGTATGTCAAAAGTGCATACATGTCAAATATAATAACAAATAATAGCAAATAAGAGTTTAGTTTCCAGTTTTTCATTGATTTATAGCTAACTTCTCATAGCCCCCCCGACTGTGATGTCAAGTGGCACATCATAATCCTGCCTGGGAGGTATATAAATCGCTGCTCGGAGTAAGACTGTCCTTTTCTATTCAGTTCAAATTGGGTCAGTATTATATACAGACTGGTCTGAACTGGTGCTTTTCATATTACAGCAATAGAAAGATCAACATCGGCATCCCTTAAATTTCAACAGATAAGAGACGCAGTCATGGACACCCCTTTCCCCAGGCCACAATATGGCTTAGGTGCTCCGGCACAGGTCCGTAACGGACGCCTGGAGTCCCAGACGTCCAGGAAAGAAGCAGGAGCCTCCATGCTCTGTGGCCTCGCTAATTTTCCGGGTGCTCACAGCTCAGACGCTCCGGCACAGGCCCGTAACGGACGCCCGGAGTCATGGACGTCCAGAAATGAAGCGGGAACCTCTATGCTCGGTGGCCCTGCTAATTTTCCTGGCGCTCACGGCTTAGGCGCTCCAGCACATATATGTTGATGCTGTCCATGTGCTCTGCTTCTTTGTTGTGACCATTAACTGCATGTACCAGTGTCTGTTAATACTAGCCACGTAGCCGGTATTGTTCTGCTTTCATTATGGAGAAATTACTTACCTGATAATTTCGTTTTCCTTAGTGTAGACAGATAGACTCAGGACCAATGGGTATTGTGTAGAGATGTGAATCGTGTCCTCGATCGTCTTAACGATCGATTTCGGCTGGGAGGGGGAGGGAATCGTATTGTTGCCGTTTGGGGGGGTAAAATATCGTGAAAAATCGTAAAATCGTGAGCCGGCACATTAAAACCCCCTAAAACCCACCCCGACCCTTTAAATTAAATCTCCCACCCTCCCGAACCCCCCCCCAAATGACTTAAATAGCCTGGGTGTCCAGCGGCGGTCCGGAACGGCAGCGGTCCGGAACGGGCTCCTGCTATTGAATCTTGTTGTCTTCAGCCGGCGCCATTTTCCAAAATGGCGCCGAAAAATGGCGGCGGCCATAGAACAACACGATTCCACGGCAGGAGGTCCTTCCGGACCCCCGCTGGACTTTTGGCAAGTCTTGTGGGGGTCAGGAGGCCCCCCCCAAGCTGGCCAAAAGTTCCTGGAGGTCCAGCGGGGGTCAGGGAGCGATTTCCCGCCGCGAATCGTTTTCCGTACGGAAAATGGCGCCGGCAGGAGATCGACTGCAGGAGGTCGTTCAGCGAGGCGCCGGAACCCTCGCTGAACGACCTCCTGCAGTCGATCTCCTGCCGGCGCCATTTTCCGTACGGAAAACGATTCGCGGCGGGAAATCGCTCCCTGACCCCCGCTGGACCTCCAGGAACTTTTGGCCAGCTTGGGGGGGGGCCTCCTGACCCCCCCCAAGACTTGCCAAAAGTCCAGCGGGGGTCCGGAAGGACCTCCTGCCGTGGAATCGTGTTGTTCTATGGCCGCCGCCATTTTTCGGCGCCATTTTGGAAAATGGCGCGGGCTGAAGACAACAAGATTCAATAGCAGGAGCCCGTTCCGGACCGCTGCCGTTCCGGACCGCCGCTGGACACCCAGGTTATTTAAGTCATTTGGGGGGGGTTCGGGAGGGTGGGAGATTTAATTTAAAGGGTCGGGGGTGGGTTTTTGGGGGTTTTAGTGTGCCGGCTCACGATTCTAACGATTTATAACGATAAATCGTTAGAATCTCTATTGTATTGTGTTCCATAACGGTTTAAGACGATATTAAAATTATCGGACGATAATTTTAATCGTCGAAAAACGATTCACATCCCTAGTATTGTGCTCTCCTGATAGCAGATGGGAGACGGAGTCAGATTTCAAAGCTGACGTCAGCCTACATATACCCGTGCAGCAAGCTCAGCTCTTCAGTATTCTCTTCGAAAAGCCAGTGTGGATGTATGTTGCTTAATACTTGATTACACTTGATTAAACTTGAACTGTTCAACTGATTATGTATATATATATAAATTTGACTGGAGACCGCCAGTGCACTCAAACAATAAACACCGACACCTGGGTAACTGCGGGTGCCTTGAACTAAAAGTAGGCCATGGCTTACCCATACTTGCTCAGTCTCGAGATTTGATATCCAAGGTTCTCGATTTCTGGAGCAGCCGTGGGCGGGATGCTCAGTCCATCTGTCTACACTAAGGAAAATGAAATTATCAGGTAAATAATTTTTCCATTTCCTAGCGTGTAGCCAGATGGACTCAGGACCAATGGGATGTACAAAAGCTACTCCCCTATTGGGTGGAAGGCTGCCCATGGCCCACTTAGTGCTGCCCTTGCAAAAGCTGTATTCTCCCTGGTCTGAACAGCGACATGGTCCTCCCTACACACCTTCTCCAGGCGGTAAAACCTGGAGAAGGTGTGTAGGGAGGACCATGTCGCCGCCCGACAGATCTCGGCTAGCGACAGTAGCTTGGTTTCAGCTCAGGAGACTGCCTGGGCCCTTGTAGAATGAGTCTTGACCTGTAGAGGTAATAGAAACATAGAAACATAGAAATGATGGCAAAAGAAGACCAAACGGCCCATCCAGTCTGCCCAGCAAGCTACGCACTTTATCCTTTTTTTTTTTTTTTCCTTTTTCTCTCTCCCACCTGTTACTATTGGCTTCCAGTACCCTCCAGCCCTAATTCCCCTCCACCCCACCACCAATGTAGAGAGCAGCGCCGGATCTGCATCCAAGTGAACATCCAGCTCAAGTAGGGGTAGCAACCGCTGCAACAAGCAGGCCACACCCCTGCCCCATACTCTTACCCACCCCTGTTTTGTTTTGTTTTTTGTTTTGTTTTGTTTTTGGAGATGGCAGCCCTCCATCCTTCCGCTCCGTGAAGGTGGAACACCAACTACTGGCCACTGGCATCCCGCTCCGTGCAGTGTTTGAATGCCTCTGTGGCTACTGCCGCTCCGTGCAGTGTTTGAATGCCTCCTCTTTATTCACGCCCTCTAGACTTGATGGATCCACAGTGTTTATCCCACGCCCCTTTGAAGTCCTTTACAGTTTTAGACTTCACCACTTCCTCCGGAAGGGCATTCCAGGCATCCACCACCCTTTCCGTGAAGAAATACTTCCTGACATTGGTTCTTAGTCTTCCTCCCTGGAGCCTCAGCTCGTGACCTCTGGTTCTGCTGATTTTTTTCTGACGGAAAAGGTTTGTCGTTGTCTTTGGATCATTAAAGTTTTTCAAGTATCTAGTTTTTCAAGTATCATAGAGGCAGGAAAACCACTAATGGTTTTCCTGCCTCTATGTAGGCAGCATTAATTATTTTTTTGACCCAACGGGCTATGGTGGCCTGCAATGCCGCTTCCCCTTGTTTCTTCCCGCTGTGAAGAACGAACAGGTGGTCAGTTTTGCACAAGGATTCCGATCTCTTCAGTTATCGGACTAGTATTCTGCTGACATTGAGGTGGCGGAGGAGGCATGAGTCTTCCGAATCCCATATGAACCAGACCATATCCTTACCATCACCAGATGAGCACAGGAACTGGGAAACCACTTTCGGAAGGAAGGGTATATTTATTTATTTATTTAGTTAGTTATTTTGTATACCGACATTCGATCGAGATATCACATCGGTTTCCAGGTAACAGGTTGAATAGGGCGAGATCTGCCCTATTTTACATTTAACAAGATAACAATTAATTAAACTATTGAAATAAAAAACATTGTAACATATGAATACAAATGAATGTGAGTATAAATTTGTAGCATATATCCTATATACAATATATACAGTTTATGTAGCTGTATGGTGCCCAGGGTGAACCTGAGGAATGGTTCCTGACAGGATAATGCTTGGAATTCGGAGATGCGCCGGGCTGAGCATATTGCGATCAAGAACACTGTCTTTAAGGTCAAGAGACATAGAGACAGGGCGCTTGTTTGTCTGAAGGATTCCCTTGCTAGGAAGTCAGTGGAGCACAGGACTTGGTGAGAGAGGTAATGGTGGTGGGGCCGCTTGGCAATAGTGATCATAATATGATCAAATTTGATTTAATGACTGGAAGAAGAACAGTGTGCACTGTGCAAATCCACAGCTCTCGTACTAAACTTTCAAAAGGGAAACTTTGATAAAATGAGAAAAATTGTTAGAAAAAAACTGAAAGGAGCAGCTACAAAAGTAAAAAATGTCCAAGAGGCGTGGTCATTGTTAAAAAATACAGTCCAGATGTATTCAACACATTAAGAAAGGTGGAAAGAAGGCAAAACGATTACCGGCATGGTTAAAAGGGGAGGTGAAAGAAGCTATTTTAGCCAAAAGATCTTCATTCAAAAATTGGAAGAAGGATCTAACAGAAGAAAATAGGATAAGAACATAAGAAAATGCCATACTGGGTCAGACCAAGGGTCCATCAAGCCCAGCATCCTGTTTCCAACAGTGGCCAATCCAGGCCACAAGAACCTGGCAAGTACCCAAAAACTAAGTCTATTCCATGTAACCATTGCTAATGGCAGTGGCTATTCTCTAAGTGAACTTAATAGCAGGTAATGGACTTCTCCTCCAAGAACTTATCCAATCCTTTTTTAAACACAGCTATACTAACTGTACTAACCACATCCTCTGGCAACAAATTCCAGAGTTTAATTGTGCGTTGAGTAAAAAAGAACTTTCTCCGATTAGTTTTAAATGTGCCCCATGCTAACTTCTTGGAGTGCCCCCTAGTCTTTCTACCATCCGAAAGAGTAAATAACCGATTCACATCTACCCGTTCTAGACCTCTCATGATTTTAAACACCTCTATCATATCCCCCCTCAGTCGTCTCTTCTCCAAGCTGAAAAGTCCTAACCTCCCTGGGGGAATTTCTCCTTCTTCCAGAGTCGGTTTCGTCCTCTGAGTTATCTGGATCACCATCAGAGAGGCTCTTGATTAGGAGAGGCATATCTTGAGAGGACCAGGAGGTCCTCTCAAGATATGCCTCTCCTAATCAAGAACTGGGTTTGAGTCAGGTGGGCAGCTGGGGCTGGTTGTGCCTGGACAAAGGTTTGCAGGCGAAGGTTCCTGGGTCCACGTTGATCTCAGGAGTCGTTGTAGTGGTAGCCCCGGAGGAATTTTCCTGCGGGGGTGCCGAGTTGGAAATACTTAGGTTCAAGATGCCACCATTCGTGGTACCAGATCCCTCTCCTGGCTGTAGAGGGTCTTCATTTGGTTCTCCCTGGTTCTGTTCACACTGTTGGCACAGGAGAATTCCAATTCAGGCTGTGCGTCTCTTAAGTGGCAGGCTGGGCAAAGGAAGGATCCCTTGGTTTTCTTTGATGGCGGTGCCATTATTTGTGCACATGTAGGGCTTAGGAACTTGCCCGTGTATGGAGTTATGCGTGTGGATGTGCTTAGTTGTGAATGTCGGATGCGCAGAAGTTATGCACACAAAGTGCACACAAGTTGTACGTGCAGGCAACAGAGTTTGTGCGCGCAGCACAGTTATGCACCCAGTTGTGCGTGCAGCCTAGTTATGTGCACCGCTGTGCGCTCAACCGTAGTTAAGCGCTTAAGTTAGGCGCTTTGGGCCTTCAGTCTGGTTCGTGCGTACCGTCAGTCGGAGGGGGAAAATGGTGCCGATGATCCCGAAGGCAAGATGGTGATCCCACCGGAGGGTCTCCACGTGTGTGGACCCTCACACCGGATTGAGGCCTGCCCCAAGAAGGGCTGCTCAACCCGATTTAAACCTCGTCGGGAAGGACGGGAATCGGCCGGCAGACTAACGCACACCTCTGAGGGATATTGAAATCACCTCAGGAAAGTCTCGACTGGGGGAGGGTCTGTTAGGTTTCACTGCAGGAGAAGTGGGGCTCTCTTCTTAAGGTAAATTTTCTTTCTTCTTTCTTGTAAATGTAACACTATTCTCATTTGGGATAGTGTCCGCATCTGCTATGGAGACAGAGAAATACTGAAGAGCTAAGCATGCTGCACGGGTATATGTAGGCTGACATCAGTTTTGAAATCTGACTCAGTCTCCCATCTGCTATCAGGAGAGCACAATACCCATTGGTCCTGAGTCCATCTGGCTACACGCTAGGAAAATTCCATTTTTTCTCATACGTTGATGCTGTCCATGTGCTCTGCTTCTTTGTTGTGACCATTAACTGCATGTACCAGTGTCTGTTAATACTAGCCATGCGGCCGGTATTGTTCTGCTTTCATTAATTCCATTTTTTGTTTTATTTTTCATTCAGACACTGATTGTCATGGTGGCAAAATGTATCGTTTCTCAGGTGGAGAGAGAGACCGGAGATCTGCAAGAGCGGGCAGGCACTAGCAGTAGCCAAGTGTCCAACAAGGGAACACATGATGCTCGCTTTACGGACGGTGAGAAGGAGCTACTGTGCCGCGCAGTCTGTGAGATCTACAAATTCTCTTCAAATCTAAGGCTTCTTGCTCTACGAAGAAACGGATTTGGGAGAGGATCACGCTGGATGTCAGCTCCCTGTCGGTTACGCCCAGGGAGGTCAAACAGATCCAACACCGGTGATGCGACAGTAGAAGGGAGATTAAAGAAAAGGCCGTCAAAATTGAGGTGGCAGCAAAGAGGATCAGTGGAAGGGCACCATGTAATACTGTTTTGACCCCCCCTCAAAGAGCTTGTTCTGAGTAATGTGCGGCCAGAGGTCTGTAGCCGCCTGACCGGTGTGGCTGCACTGTACGGCGCCGACACAGGAGCAAGTGAAGGTATGCATCTGGTGCCATCTTGTTTGCATTGCATGTTTTTTTTAGGGCTCTTGGGAGGGTTACAGTTGAGAACTAGAACCTCAGCTTGTCTTTCTCCGTCTTTCTCCATCAATGGAGTCAATGAGGCAGATGTCGCGGAGGAAGAGAATGATTCCATTCCCATGCCGGAATTTGTTTTCCCAATGTCCAACAAGGAGTCCCCCAGCGAACAAGTACAGGAGGGTGATACCCAGGACCTTATCACATTAAACCTGGTCGAAGTCACATCTCGAACCCAGGGACATGAAACATCTGCAGCACCATCCCTGGTAGAGGCATCTGCGGCACCAGACTAGGATCAAGCAACATTGGCACGTGACCTGGAAGAGGCGTTATTTGGTATTGATGGGCTAAGCGAGAACTTCATGACCAAAATAACACAATGAATTAATGCTCCAGAACTCAAGCAAATACGCACCGAGATCACAGGGGCAGTGGCTACTCATTCCAGGTTGATGAAAGAACTGATCAGCACCATCTGAGATGTAGCCACTGCTTTGTGGTCTCGGAAACACTCATGACTATTAGCGAAATAAAAGTATTTGATCAGTGAAAGCAATGATTTATTTTTCTTTTTTATGGGCTCTTGTTTTGATAAAGGTGAGGACCCTGGCCCTGAACTATTTCAGGTAATTAGTCACAGACATTAAACATGATTTTTAAGCCACGCAAATATAAAACATATCGGATCTTATGGCTTCATTGCTATCTCCCTCCCCGATTCTCCAAACATCTGTCATGCCTCTCCCCTTGTACTATCATCCTTTGCCCCCCCCCCCATACCCACCACTATAACCTCCAGCATCTGTAACATCATACAGTTAAATCCAACCTTCCTCGAATGCTGTGTGCACAGGACAACCAACAGTTTGCATCCAAATTAGTATTTTTCTTATAAAAAATATTTACATGAAAAATACAATATTTTTGGAAAAAAATATAAACAGTAAAGGCAGGGGTGAAGAGGAAGGGAAGGAGCCATGAGGGCCGAGGAGGAGCATCGTCAGTGAGGATGGGGAGATGGTGGATGGCTTCGTTGAGCCCGGGACATGGCCATCAGCGATCGAACTGCTGCCATGGATTACAGCAGCTCGATAATCTCCTGTTGGCCATGCCTTAGGTCCTGCAAGATGGCCACCGTCTGCACCGCCAGGCCCTCCATGACATCCAGTCCGCGGGTCAACCAAACCTGGAGAGCCAGCACAGCATCCAGGCGTGCCTCCATGGGAGAGAGCCTGCCCTGCTCCCTTCCCCCGGATGCTACGCCGGCCTCGAGGAACTGGCGACCTAGTCATCGACATCAATGAAGATTACCTCCTCAGCCTCCATGGCCAGTGGGGCTTGAGGAAGGGGTGCTGGGGGTGCAGCCTCTTGCTGTAGCGGCAGCAGTGGTGGTGGTGGTGGTGGTGGAGGTTGTGCCTCCTCCACCTCCCCATTGCTGGAGGTGTCTGAAATGAGAAATAAGAAATTATTACTAGGGTTCAATGTACGGGAAATGGGACAGGCGGGCTTGACAGAGTTAAAAGCGGAGAGAACACTGATTAGTTAAACGCATCCTTACGTATACATACACCTGCTCGTAATCTAAGATCCTTAGGCAAGGCACTTCTTTCTATACCCTCTCCAAAATCCGCTCATCTGAATTCAGTTAGAGAAAGAGTTCTTTCACTGGTTGGACCAAAACTCTGGAACTCCTTACCACTAGATATCCAACAAGAAACAAACATACAATCCTTCAAAAAAAATGTTAAAAACATGGTTATTTGAGCAGTCCTATATTCTATCTGGCTAATCCTCTTATTTACTGACTCTCCCACTATCGATTTAGTAATTTATATATAGTTTGATAAGAAAATGATTATTTTCAGTTATTGGCGTTACGCAGGCTTTATAAAAATGTTTGTATTTTATTATTTTGTAACCTCGTTTAATCAGCTAATTTTATATTCAACTTGGGACTTTTACTGGGCTTTCTATTTTTATTTTATTTTCTTAAGTTGCTTTTTACATCTCACAAGATTTTATTTATGATGCTAGTTTTAATTTTTTAATTTTACGTAGTTAAGTTTTACTTGTTTTATCGGACCAGGATTAAAACCTGGCCCCACGCGGATTGTGAACAACAAATGTTCGGTATATAAAAATGTTAAATAAATAAATAAAGGTAAGTAACAATTGCTCATAGTTGATAGAGGCCGGCACCATTAAAGGCAAACCTTGTTGGGGAGATGGCAAGGGGGGTGATGGTGGAGGAGGCGGTGCCCCCTCCTCTTCCTCCTCCTCTGAAGTTCTAGTGGTGTCTAAATTAGAAATATGAAAGCGTTACTAATGCGTACAGGAAAAAGATCCCGATTGGCAGGGTGGAAACACTGCGATTACTATTTGTAATTGAGATTATTAAACATTTAAGACCTCATAGGGGAACAGCTCCCCTATGAGGAAAGGCTGAAGAGGTTAGGACTTTTCAGCTTGGAGAAGAGACGGCTGAGGGGGGATATGATAGAGGTGTTTAAAATCATGAGAGGTCTAGAACGGGTAGATGTGACTCGGTTATTTACACTTTCGAATAATAGAAGGACTAGGGGGCACTCCATGAAGTTAGCATGGGGCACATTTAAAACTTATCAGAGAAAGTTCTTTTTTACTCAACGCACAATTAAACTCTGGAATTTGTTGCCAGAGGATGTGGTTAGTGCAGTTAGTGTAGCTGGGTTTAAAAAAGGATTGGATGGGCGATAGTGCAGTAGCACTGTGAGGGTGGAGCTTTTCTTGTGGATATTTTCTTAATCTTTTCTTGCTAAAATGCCGCATTTGGCCAGAAAAAGGCATGCACGGGAGAAAGCATTACCTCGGGCTACTCTTGAAACGCCAAATTTTGGCCCGATAGATGCCCACGTTATACGAGGAGCTTGTGCATCGGAAGTAGAGTCGCGAGAGCAGGGAACGGGGAGAGAGGAGTCGAGTTCCCTGCAAGCTCAGCAGCTCAGACGGAGGTGAACTGGAGCTGAGTCATCTGGAAATGACTTCCACGCCGCAACAGATAAGTTTAAAATCTTATTGCCCATTAAAACCAACACAAATAACTTTAGAATCCTTACGGGAAACAATGGTAGAGCTTGGCAATTTAATGATTAAACAGACTGAGCCATTAAAAATAAAAACAGAGGACCATGAAGTCAGAATTAAATCTCTGGAAAATACTGTGAAAATTATAATCTGCCAAGAGACTGAGAGAAAAATTTTTTTGAATCAGTGAAATTTAAGCAGGAACAATTGGTCAAAGATAATATGGCATTGTTAAACAAAATTGAGAATATGGAAAATTTATTAAAAAAACAAGAATCTTCGAATAATTAATTTTCCTAAAGTTCTCCATAAAACTCCAAGAGAGATCTTTGGTAAATATGCACAGGAAATTTTGAAAATATCTCCAGAACAAATTCCTCCACTTACTAGGGTATTTTATGTACCAGTGAGAGATGATTTAAAAAAGATCTCTGGAGTGATATCTAATACTCAGAAAGAACCACCTAAGGAGAAAATTGAATTTGCAGGATTGAATCTTACTGACTTTTTGGAGTCTTCTGACCAGGTCCAAGCCGAACCAGCTACCCTGATAGTAAATTTTGCTTTAGAGATGGACAAGGAATGGATTTTGAAATTATACTTTAAACATCGTCTGGAGAAGTTTATGGGGATGCAAGTGAGGGTATTTCCCGATGTATCTAAATCTACACAGAGAAGAAGGAAGCAATTTCTGATACTAAGACCTCAGGTTCTGCAAATGGGGGCAT
Source organism: Rhinatrema bivittatum (assembly GCF_901001135.1). Classification (NCBI taxonomy): domain Eukaryota; kingdom Metazoa; phylum Chordata; class Amphibia; order Gymnophiona; family Rhinatrematidae; genus Rhinatrema; species Rhinatrema bivittatum. Next base: position 6,368,553 of record NC_042618.1, on the reverse strand, counting down.
CCTTTACATTAAGATTCCCCTGTCGTATAATTAAGTTCAGAGAGAAATCTTTCCTTTTTTTTCTTACCTTCACAATTAACACAATTTTTGTGTGAAAATTCAGTAACATAGCGTGTTAGTGTTACTTATTACTCAGTCCCAATACCTTGGAAAGTCTGTGTTTGCTCTTCCTCATATATTAGATAGCTCCTGCCAGTGCTAAGTTTAAATTTAAAATTAGATTTAAGATAATTAGTTCACTTGGATCCTGTATTGTGGACTTGAATTGTATACATGGTCTTTTTATTTTTAGAATTCGTATTTTGCTTATGAGAGTTATGAATGTATGTAATGATAATTGTCAAGAGAATTTTCTTGATATGAATGTTAAAAACCTAATAAATATTAAATTTAAAAAAAAAAAAAGGATTGGTTAAGTTCTTGGAGGAGAAGTCCATTACTTGCTATTAATTAAGTTGACTTAGAAAATAGCCACTGCTTTTACTAGCAACAGTAACATGGAATAGACTTAGTTTTTGGGTACTTGCCAGGTTCTTATGGCCTGGATTGGCCACTGTTGGAAACAGGATGCTGGGCTTGATGGACCCTTGGTCTGACCCCGTATGGCATGTTCTTATGTTCTCACACTTCTTACATCTCTTGCATGATCATAACACTGCATTTATCTTTTGTATAGTATTTCCTAGTTTGATGTGAAACCAACAACATATACATTCCTGTGGCCCGCGTAGGGCCTGAAGGAACTCCCAGTCCTCCCTGTGTAGTCTCCAGACCCTCTTTTTCAATGCCTCGACCTGAAGACCAAGGAAGAAAATATAAAATTGATCTATGCCTCCAGTCCTGAATAATATTTTCCCTCCTGAGCACTAGCAGGGCCTCATCAGCCTGATTCTGGTCCGTGGACAGCCAAAGCAAAAATAGAAGTGCCTCCCATCTGCCACTATTAATTTGGGCCAGCAGCCAGACATCTCTTCTCTAAACTTGGGCAGCCCTCTTGTTTTGTATGGAAAGCACCGCACAAAATGGACGTCTCGGGGAGGCCGCGGGGACGGACGTCCACTATCATGCGCACTAAAGACCTCCTCTGCGTGCACGTCCTTTATCTGCTTCACAACCATAACCAGAAGTCCAATGCACATTTACGTCTCTGACGCCTATTACCGTGGCCTTTCCAAGGCATCCATGGTTGTCTGAGACATGCGGTACCTTCCGGACGAACCAAACAGATGCTCTACCATTTGGCCTAGACCTAGAACACAGACACCCTAATACTAGCCATATTCTCCTCCCCGCCTGATAATTGACCCCATTACTAGGCATATTATCTCCGTCCCCCCCCCCCCCCCCCCCAAGCCTCCCAACTTACCTCCCTCAGGAAAGAAGCTTGGATGTTGAAAGTCGCCTTGAGTGCCCGCCAGGCCTCATCGGCCCGATGCTGGTCCCGTGGGTGATCAGGGCAAAAGTAATGATGCCTTTCATCCTCTACTATTAATTCAGCCAGGAGCCTTGCGTCTGCATCTGAAAAATTGGGTAACCTCCCTCGCGGCATGGCTACCCAACATGACACTCAAAAAGAACATCTGGGCGTGGCCACAAGGGATGGATATATATACGCTCATGCGCACAAAAGAGCACTTCCGCGTGGACGTCCATTTCCTGACTCAAAACTCAATGGCATCCCAAACTCTAATTTGTCAGGGTCGTGAAGCCCCTTCTGGGAGACCTCCAGCACAGATGCCAAAATCAGGACACGATGGGCATAGATAAGGGACACCAAAGGAACAGGCCTTTTCAAGGCATCCCTGCTTCTGGCATCTGTGAAGGCCCTGCATGTTGCTAGCAATTGAACATCCAAGGCAGGCCGAAACCGACACCTTGGAAAGGCCTTGGCCATTCAGTTCAGAAGGACGTGCGGAGCTTCATGGACGCCAAAAACAGGTCGCTTTGCGGGTTGGGCATAGATAAGGGACGCAGAAAAAATAGGCCCCACACGTTGTCAATTGAACATCCAAGGCAGGGCAAAATATGGACGCTTTGGAGAGGGGATTGTGATGCAAATGACAGAGAACCGAGTCATTAAAGAAATTCCTAAAATTTATTGACCCAGAATTAAAATAGTATATATAAAATACTTTTCGGTGCTGGGAACATCTTTCATCCTTGGAACACAGCTCCTGAAGTAAAACACAAGACAGGATTTAGCTTTTGCTTCCCAGGCATGATAGTGAGAGGCCAAAGGGGTGGTGCTAGCGTTTGGAGTAGGTGGGATATCGCGAGGCATAGATGACGACTCCAATCAAGATATGCAACTAATGTACTGTTATAATAAGGAACATATAAAGCATTATTGCAGAGGCATTTTGTTGAATCAAGAGTGCATCAATATCCAGACAAGGGGTCAAGAGTTATAGGTGTAATTGATAACAAGTTACACGAGAAATAAGTCTTGATGATACTTCTGGGAACATTATAGCCCCGTGCTGTGCACTCCTGTCCACCTCTGCAGCTGATTCCAGAGGTGAATCTGGCGGCAAGTTTTCTGCAACCTCATCATGCTCGCCAAATTACAAACAAATGATGTGTAGCATGCAGCAGGCTATAATAATGATCGCCACATTTTCCGCACTGTATTGCAGGGCTCCATCAGAGCGATCCAAGTAACTGAATCTGCCTTTCCATACTCCGAAGGTCCACTCTATCACGTTTCTCGTACTGGCATGAGCCTCATAGCATATTTACACTGCGGTGTGTGGGGACTGGAGCAGAGTTAGCAACCAGGGCTTTCAGCCATAGCTGCCATCACCTATATAAGGTGTAACCAAGAATGCATCAAAAAACACTACAGAGACAACAGCAAGCATAAACATCACATATAAATATTCATATACTCTATTGTATACCTAACCATCCTAACACCACAGTCCTTAATGCATACCATCATCCCACCTATCTAGAACCCTGTCCCAAAGCTAATGTCACTTACTGAGCAGCCAGTCATCACCGTATCTCCCCTATGGGAAATGGGCTCCAAGTGATGAATGTGCAGGAATGTAGGAGTCATTACAGCTCCCAGGAAACCTTGCAACATTAAGGGGCAGATTTTAAAAGCCCTGCTCACGTAAATTTATTTATTTATTTATTTATTTAGTTTCTTTTACTATACCGATGCTCAAGACTAGGTCTTATCGTACCGGTTTACAACGTAACTGAGGGGAAACCAATTAACATCAAGGTAGAAAGTAAAGTTACATAAAACAGGGAGCGTAAAACCTGGGCAATGGAAGACAGTACAGAGTTTAAACTAAGAAACGATTAGAGAGAGATAAATATATAAATCAACAAAAACTATAAGATACATAAACATAGGTTTATCCTAGGCAGTTATTAGCATGGTATGTCCATAGGGAGAAGGAAAGGGTGAGGTTGGGTGGGGGGGAAGGGGAGAGGGAAAAGAGGGGGGGTAGGGATTGGGGAGGGGTGGGAGAGTGAGAGTCAGTGATGGTTGAGGAGATCCTTCAGCGGTAGGCTTCTGCGAACAGATTTACGCGAGCAGGGCCTTGTGAGATTTACGCGAGCAGGGCCTTGCGAGCCCCGGGACGCACGTAGGTCCCGGGGTTTTTCGAAGGGAGCGTGTCGGGGGCGGGACCGGATGACGCGGTGTTTCGGGGCAGGGCGCAGCGTTTCGGGGGCGGGACCGGGGGCGTGGTTTCGGCCCGGGGCGTTTCGGGGGCATGGCCGCGCCCTCCGGAACTGCCCCCGGGTCGAGTCTCGACACGCCAGCAGCCCGCTGGCGCGCGTGGATTTACGTCTCCCTCCGGGAGGCGTAAATCCGTGGATAAAGGTAGGGGGGGGGGTTTACATAGGGCCGGGGGGGGGGGTGGGTTAGGTAGGGGAAGGGAGGGGAAGGTGAGGGGAGGGCGAAAGAAAGTTCCCTCCGAGGCCGCTCCGATTTCAGAGTGGCCTCGGAGGGAACGGAGACAGGCTACGCGGCTCGGTGCGCGCCGGCTGCCCAAAATCGGCAGCCTTGCGCGCGCCGATCCAGGATTTTAGAAGATACGCGCGGCTACGCGCGTATCTTCTAAAATCCAGCATACTTTTGTTTGCGCCGGGTGCGCAAACATAAGTACGCGAACGCGCTTTTTCAAAAAATCTACCCCTATGGATTCGAAGGTGCGCATCACATATGACTTGCACATTCATCGAATGGAATTGCTTGCGGTTCTGGAAGGAACTCTCCTTTTCCGACTTTGGGGTCAATGCAATATAGGTGCAGTCTATGGCACCCAACACATTCGGCATCCCTGCAATTGCCATGAACCCCCTGCAGATCTCCAGCAGTTGCACTGAGTCCTCAGGAAATGTGATGTACTTCTTCATTCTCCTCATCATCGCCGTCAAGACCTGTGCGCGCGCTATGGACGAGCTAATACATTTACTGTATAGGGCGTCTGTGTAGCGCATCCAAATCGCAATAAACGATGCACTACCCTGAGCACACTTTACTATATTGGCCTGTTTGTGTGTGTGTGTGTGTGTGTGCGTGCCTATGAGCTCCTATATGTGATACACGAGCTCTCACAGGCACACAAACATACATTTATTTATTTAACACTTTTCTATACCGACCTTCATGGTAGGGACCATATCAGGTCGGTTTACATCAAAAAGGGGGAACTGTAACGAAACCGTAGGTAACAGGAAGAACAAAGTTACATTCAACAAGGGAGGTAAAACTTGGAAGCAAAGATTGCTGGAAAGAAAAAGACTAAGGAACGAAGTGCTTAGGATAATGATAACAGCTGTTTTAAGAGTCAGGGGAGGCTCTTATATCGAGCTTGGGGATAGTAAGGGGATCCATTGTTCATGATGGCTTTTTTGTCGTCTAATGAGTGTCTGGCGGATCTGAGAAGGCCTGGCGGAAAAGCCAGGTCTTGAGTTTTTTTCTAAATGTTAAGAGGCAGGGTTCCAGTCTGAGGTTGGATGGGATGTTGTTCCAGATAGCTGGACCTGCTGTAGAAAAGGCTCGGTCTTTGGTCGAGGTGAGACGTGTAGCTTTTGTAGGTGGGGCCTGCAGGGTTCCTTTATAAGCCTCTCTGGTCGGTCTGTTGGTGCTATGGAGATTGAGAGGGAATTCGAGGTCCAGATGCAGATGATTGTAGATGGCTTTGTGAATTAGAGTGAGTGATTTGTGAAGGATTCTGTATTTCACCGGGAGCCAGTGTAAATTACGGAGAATAGGTGATATGTGATCTCCACGGTTGGTGTTAGTCAGAATTCTTGCCGCAGCGTTCTGTATTAATTGTAGGGGTTTAGTGGATGAGCTGGGGAGACCCAGGAGGAGAGCGTTGCAGTAGTCTATTTTAGCGAATAGTAAGGCTTGCAAGACTGTCCTGAAGTCGTGGAAGAATAGTAGAGGTTTGAGTCTTTTTAGAACCTGGAGTCTATGGAAACAGTCTTTGGTTGTGTTGTTGATCGTTTTCTTTAAGTTTAGGCGGTTGTCGAGTAGGACCCCGAGGTCTCTTACATGGGTGTGCGTGAGCTGGGTATTGAGGATGGTCTGAGGAGGATGGTTGTCTTGATTGGAGGAGATGAGGAGAAGTTCGGTCTTAGATGCATTCAGAACCAGATTAAGACTGTTGAGAAGGATGGTGATCGATTTTAGGCAGTTGTTCCAGTGCATGAGTGATTTTGTGATGGATTCTGTTATCGGAATCAGAATCTGCACATCATCAGCATATAGGTAATGTGTTAGGTTAAGGTCCGTTAGAAGTTGGCATAGCGGGAGGAGGTAGACGTTGAAGAGAGTAGGTGATAAAGAGGATCCTTGCGGAACGCCTAGTGAGGAACTAGTCGATGCCGACTCTTTATTGTTGATTTTGACTTTGAAGCTTCTATTACTAAGGAATGACGTGAACCAACTGAGGGCTGATCCGGCTATACCTATGTCTGCTAGGCGAGTCAGGAGGATGGAGTGGTTGACGGTATCGAATGCCGCCGAGATGTCTAGGAGTACTAGAAGAAAGGAGTAGCCTTTGTCTAATCCCATAATGATATGGTCTGTTAATGATATGAGAAGCGTTTCTGTACTGCAAGATTTGCGGAATCCGTATTGGGATGGGTATAGGATATTGTGTTCTTCTAGATATTCTGAGAGCTGAGTATTAACCAATTTCTCTGTTAGTTTGGCTAAGAAGGGGAGATTTGAGATGGGGCGGAAGTTGGCCAGTTCTTTGGGGTCTAAGTTGTGTTTCTTGAGGAGGGGTTTAAGAGACGCGGTTTTTAGGCTGTCTGGGTACCTCCCTTGGGTAGGCTCTCGCACAGACACAGGGGTAGCTCAAGGCAATCTGCTGCCTGAGGCGAGGGAAGAGATGGCGTGTCGTCGTCCCCCCTCCCTGAGGCACGGCATAACACAGGTCAAATCAGTGAGATGGCAAGGAATTGATGTTCCCCTTGGAGTGTGGCCCTTTCGATGATTTGAAATGCTGGGGAAGTGGGTAGATGGGGTCAGAATTTCCAGAGGGGTGGAGGGAAAGAGAAATTTGTATTCAGGGTAGGGGTGTGCATTCGTTTTGAACTTAAATGGAAAACGCAACTTTTTTTTTTTTTTAACTTAAAAAAATGATGAGGCGTAAACGATCGGATTTCCAACTTATTCAACATAGCTATGTTGAATACGTTGGAACGTGAAATCGCGATTGTTGATCTAAATAAAAATTTAAACCCCTCACCCTCCTTAATCCCCCCCCCCCAAGACTTACCAAAACTCCCCAAGCTGGCCAAAAGTTCCGTGAGGGTCCGGGAGCGGACGCGTGGGGAATCACGTGATGTCCGCGTCACTCCGACGTCACGCCGACGTCACGTGATTCCCCTCGGGTTCGCTCCCGGACCCCTCGTTGGGCTCAAAAGGAACTTTTGGCCAGCTTGGGGGGGGCCTCCTGCCCCCCCCAAGCTGGCCAAAAGTTCCTTTTGGGCCCAACGAGGGGTCCGGGAGCGAACCCGAGGGGAATCACGTGACGCCGCGTCACTCCGACGTGACGCTGACGTCACGTGCTCCTTGCAAAGGAGTTCAGGAATGGCGTCCTGACCCCGCTGGACCACCAGGGAGTTTTGGTAAGTCTTCGGGGGGGGGGGGGGGGATTAAGGCGGGTGAGGGGTTTAAATTTTTATTTGCACATATGGACATAGACTCAACTTATGGAATTCTCCATATGTCCATATTGACCGCAAATGGGACCCCCTTTCGACTTATGGACTTATGAACTTAAACTTTTGGTCTGCACATCCCTAATTCAGGGACAAGCAACATGAGCCGTGACTTTTTTACAGTCTGGAGTACTGATAAGTAGACATTAAGGGAAAAAAACCCCACAGGACTGCGTCAAGCAGCACTGACCGAGACATGGAGGTAACTGCATGGCAGATACCATGGGAAGCTTGCTGGGCAGACTGGATGGACCATTGGTCCTTTTCTGCCATCGTTTCTATTTTTCTAGATAAGAGTATCGGTAATATTTTTAAGAAGCTGGCAATCCTGCCGCACTCCTTGGAACCCTACCATCTGCTTCCCACCCTTTCCCAGTATGCACTCTGAGGAAGAGGGAGATGGGTGAATGCTGAGGGTCTGTGTGTGGCACTTTCTTTCAGGGCCAGTGCAAGGATATTAATTGCTCAGCAAACCTTACACCCTTGTAATCCCCATTTCTCCAGCTCTCACCACACACAATTAAAATTATGCATGAATACTAGATTTTACATGAAAAAGGACATTCAAAGTACAGTCTTCTGATGTAAAAATATATCTTACAGCAATATTTACATGCAATGCTGTCATGCCAATGAGGAAACCCTGCAAATAAGACATTTGGAGCCCATATGGCATTAGGCTTATTGTAAAGTGCATTGCGTTTGGGCTTAGCCTTCAAAAAGCCATGAATAAACTGAACTACAATTATAAAATGGTAAATCTCTGATACCAAAACTGCACGAACTGCCAGCACTCAAATAGTGAAAATCCTACCTGTGAAAATGCAACATTGCAACTATTACACCTGGCTTTAAACTACCAATGCACACCCTATTAAAAAAAAACAGAACAAGTCAGGCTGTTATAGATCCCTATACAGAAACTACAATAGCAGAATACCTCACTTCCATTACACACCAGAATGCAGACAGACCATAAAGTATAAATAGAAATGTGCAGACAAAAACTGAACTGAAAATTGCTATCAGCCAGACTCTGTATCCAGTGCAACAACGGAAAAACAAAAACATCACCATTCCTCATAAAACAATAAAAATCAGAAAATTTAAAACAGTCATAACAGTAAAACCAATCAAATAATAAAATATATATTTCAGGACAGCTGTCGAATAGAATAACATTCTAAAATTAAATGAATATAAAACTGTCAAAGTTCCCAAAAACCAATAAAATATGTAAAAAAAAAAAAAAAAAAAAAAGCAGACACATCAAATAACATCAATAATAATTAAATCTAATAAGGATAAAAAAAATTTCCAGCCTTTCATACTAGAGAACTTTTGATGTCCAGTTATTCTGAAATTGACCTGGAGTAGTAGAGGAATGGGGGCCTCACACAGACTTTGTCCACTCTCTCATATACACATACGTTTTAACACACACACTCGCTCACACTCTAACATGCTGTCACACACACAAGCTTGCACATACTCTCATATGCACAAATGCTCACTCTCACATGCTGTCTCACACACACACTCGCTCACACTCATGCTCACATTCTTGCATGCTTACACTCACGTGCTGTCTCACTCACAGGCATACTCACCCGATCCCTCTTGCTCCCCTTTCTTCTCACTCACCCCTTCTCTTTCCTTCCTTCTCAAATTCCTTTGCTTTCCTTCTCTCCCCTTTCACACACTTCCTCCCCTTTAAATTCCATCCCCTCTCTCACTTACACCCTCCTCTCCACTTCACCCACCAGGTCTCTTTTGTGTTTCCTTTCTGTGTTGGTTGACTCTGTGTATCTAGTTAACCTTTTTTCTTTCTCTCTGTCTCTTTCCAGTGAATTCTCTAGTCCCTGTGATTTCTGAGGCTTTTATACTGTGTGTTTTTCACTTATGTTGCGGGCACAATTACTTACTGTACTCTCTTTCTTTGTGGTACTGAAAAGTTTGTTTAGCTAGACTTTGTGGCAAGTATACATTTAGCTGACTTTCTTTAGGATGAATCTTCGTACCCTCTGCTGCTGATAGGAAACGTGGCTTGCTGCACCGCTGCTCGTGGGCGTGGCTTGAGTGCCAGAAGGTCCCAGCTGACGCTCCCCGACTGTGATCCTCATGTGTATTGGGTACTTTGTCTCCGGAGCAGTCAGAAACCTATCTCTACTCTTTAAATAACAAAATAGCGTGTTCCTCCAATACACTAAGGGGCATATTTTAAAAGCCCTGCGCGCCGGCGCACTTATGTTGCATAGGCCACCGGCGTGCGCAAAGCCCCGGGATGCGCGTAAGTCCCGGGGCTTTGCTTGGGATGCGTGTCGGGGGCAGCTCTGGCATAAACATCGTTCTAATGATTCTTTAATGCTGTATCGCTCTCTGTTAAACTGCTATCGCTCCTCTATTCAGGATTCGAAGCACGCCTTTTAATCTAAACGGATTCATGATATCGGTTATAACCCCAAGAACTTTGTAAAATAGCTAAATCCCTCACCAACACTTTACCAGGGTCCTTTGTATGTCTTCGGTTCCCCCAAATGGACTTCAATGGAATGATTTTCTGGATCTTTTTATAGATACACTATCAGCTTCCTTCTCTATGGTGCCAGATTGGCTTCCCTCTTCCACAGCTGAGTTGGACGCTACTTGGAATTATTTTTTTACTCCTCCTTCACATTGGAACTTGGGTCAGGTGATCTCCAAACTAAATCCTGCATACTGTGCCTTAAATCCCTGAAATATTTCTGTGCTGAAGGGGATTAATAAAAATGTTTTATTAACTTCTTTGCTATTCCTAGTTCATCTTTCTCTATCTGACGGTGTCTTGCCAAGTTCTCTCAAGAAAGCATTTGTCAAACCTCTTCTAAAGAAACCCAAACTGGACCCGTCTGCTTGGGTCCCCAGAACTTACAAATCACCCCGACAGCATTAGCAGCCTCTCATATGCTGCACTGATAACTTTGGGGCTTTTTTTTCCCTTTAGCTGAAATTTTGTGGCTAAAGTCCTGCCCTGCTGTCACTCATTCCTCTGGGACCGGGACACACAGGCTCCTTGCTCTCCTTACGATGAAGCTTAGGATATGGCACGTTTCTTTGATACATTCTTGCACATAAAATTGAGAAATGGTAGATGATTATTAATTAATGTGCTATATCTTGATACTGCTTGTAGCCCATTGCGAGGCAAGAGACTGGGGAACGAAGTTTGTGCACATAAAAAAATTTCTGATACCAGTTTCTTTTAGTAATTTATAGACATTTTGGATGTATGATATTACATTTCACGCCTTTTTGTTTTTTCTTTTTTTGATTTGATTCAAGGTGTACCCTTAATATTTTGTTTTTCAGTTTGTATAATATATTTGCAGTGTTGCCTCTTTATAGGAAGGCTTGTTACTGTTTGAGTGCCGGTGATTAGTGCTGTTTTGGTATGGGAGGTTTACCTTATTGTAACTGTTTTTTCATGGCTTCCTGAGGGCCAAGCCTGCGCCCAATGCATGTTACACAATGCCTAATGCCATACAGGTTCCATCTGTCTTTTGTATGTTAGGAAGAAGGGTCAGAGTGAGTGAGACTGAAGACTTGCAGAAGGGGGGATGGTAGGAGGGGAGAGGGGGGCTGAGGGAGCAAGACTGAATGCCCTACTATAAATGTCACTGCACGCCACTGGATCTGGTTCTTTGTCGTCAGGGAACTGGGTGCCACCTCGTGCATCTCGCAGCTCTGCCATGGCTCCCTCCTTTCTGCACGTGGCACCTGGGAGGGGGAGGAGATGGTAGCTGGCAGTAGCAGCATGGCAGGGAGGAGCCGACAGGCATGGGGAGGTCCTACCACAGACTTGGCTGGAGCAGTGGTGAAAGAGGCTTTGGAGAAAGCCACATTTTGCAGTTTGGAGGAGTCCCAGGAAGAGCAGTGGTCTCTGCAGGGAAGACCCCTGCTTACCCAGCTGCTAAGCATTGCCGGCACGGTCAGTCTCAAAGTGGGCTTCCCCTCCAGTCCTCCACCAGCTAAAAGAGCACCCTCCGTGGCAAATAACAACATCAAATGCAAAATCTTCAAAAAAGCTAAATATATTTTGCACAGTTCCAATGTTGTCTCCATGCGTCTCTGAACTTCTGAATGAAATTGAAACCTGCTGTCCATGCCTTGTGATATGACAGGAGGCTGTAATGTAAAGCTTTAGGTTGGAAATGATTCAGGACCGGTTTCCTAGGTAACTACCTTGTATTTTTATAGAGAAAATGATAATGAGATGGACTAGGGTTGCTCTCCACATCAGTAACATAAAATGCAATGAATGTGAGAGGAGGTAAAGTTGCCACTGGAAATGCCCGACCTTAAAACCACCCACTACGGATCAAAGCTCTGAAGCCCCACCCCCAGGCAGAGTAACCACCTCTGACCTAATCAATTCATATTCTTTAACCCTGGACAGTTTCTTTTTCTGTTTGGAAGGTGATCCGGGCTGGATTAGTGGATGGGGAGAGTCCCCCTCCAGAAGTAGGTAGCCAGGGGCTAAAAATACCATAAGAGGGGGGGTTTTTTTCTGACCTGAGTTCTGAGGCCGTAGAAAGCATTGCTGGGACGTGGCTCGCTTTCTTTCCCCTCAGGGTGTTTGTCTGCCTGGGGGGAGAGGCTGTTGTGGCTCAAAGCAAAGCACCTGAAGCTGTGTGACACGAGTCTTAAGGGAATGAAAAAAACAATCGGTGTATCTTGTTATCGGTGCTGACAGGAAGATAACGCATCCCGTGGACTTACAAGCCTGGAGGGTGGAGGTGGGGAGAATGAGTTGTGAATTTATTTTTCTGTCTTCATGTCCAGTTACAAGAGGAGGGCAGGACTGAAGATTCTGACTGTCCACTTGCTACGTCAGTCCTGCTACACTAAGGCTTATGGGAACTCCATGCCCAGGGATCTGCTAATTACCAGGCCCCATGAGCAGGAGAGGTTTTGCACGTGGAGAGATGAGAGACAGAGGAAAAAACAGCAGATTAAGAACATAAGAACATGCCATACTGGGTCAGACCAAGGGTCCATCCAGCCCAGCATCCTGTTTCCAACAGTGGCCAATCCAGGTCATAAGAACCTGGCAAGTACCCAAAAACTAAGTCTATTCCATGTAACCGTTGCTAATGGCAGTGGCTACTCTCTAAGTGAACTTAATAGCAGGTAATGGACTTCTCCTCCAAGAACTTATCCAATCCTTTTCTAAACCCAGCTACACTAACGGCACTGACCACATCCTCTGGCAACAAATTCCAGAGTTTAATTGTGCGTTGAGTAAAAAAGAACTTTCTCCGATTAATTTTAAATATGCCCCATGCTAACTTCATGGAGTGCCCCCTAGTCTTTCTATTATCGGAAAGAGTAAATAACCGAGTCACATCTACCCGTTCTAGACCTCTCATGATTTTAAACACCTCCTTATATAGGGCCCCTTCATTTTCCTTCTTTTTAGTGAGCTTAGGGTGAAACGGATTATCCTTTGTTTAGACACCAAGTTAGTCCAGTTCAATAAGACGTGGAAGACACCACATTTTAGAAACATTTTTTAAACACATCTTGAGAAGAGGGGGTCGGGGATAGTATGTTCAGGGAACACATGCTTTGATTTATTGAAAGATAGCTAGGACTTCCAACACCTGCACCAGGAGACGGAGGGAAGAGACGGGAAGGGATGACCGCCTTCAGCCACCTGCATCCTGCACCTGGAAAAGACAAGGGGAGAGCTGCAGCGAGGAAAGTAGGAACCGGTCTGACAGCTAAGTGACAGCATCGCTCGTCACAAAATTGTTGGCCAACACAATATAGTAATAATTTGAGAAAGCTACATATATACACTGCATAGGAGTGAAAATAAGGAAACTGTGCTTCTTCTGGTATTTTGTTTTTCTTAGTGAAGCAAAGAGAACATTAAAGAGAAACATTAAAAACCAACAAACATATTTACCTTCTTTGTTGCATCACACCTGAGAATAAGCTTGAATACCTGAGGAAAGAAATTTTTAAGAGGATCATCTTCTTTTATACCCAACTTTGGAAAGAGACACATACACACTCACACTCACACACACACACATATATATATATAGATAGATAGATAGATAGATAGATAGAAACACACATACCAGAGACAGAATAAGGTATTGAGTTAACTCATAATATCTCAATAATACTTACCTAATAAGAGTTCCCTATTAGCAGGTACCAGTACCAGCCAGGAAATAAGAAATCCTAAGTGGAAAAGTGATATAGGAAACAAGAGTTCTTTAATACGATTGTCTATTGTAAAATAGTACTTTCTGTCTTAAATGTTTCTTTTGTAAGCTCACAAGAACTGGAACTACTGATTTATGTTATTTTCTTGGTAAATAAACTGTTTTCTTTAAGTTTACATTCAGTTTTTCTGAGTATCATACTTTCAAAGACTCTGCCTTCCCTCCCTACCCCTGGGAGACTGGTTGGGTGGATTTCAGTCCCTTGTTTATAGAAACATAGAAACATAGAAATGACGGCAGAAGAAGACCAATCGGCCCATCCAGTCTGCCCAGCAAGCTTCACACTTCTTTTTTTCTCATACTTATCTGTTTCTCTTGGCTCTTAGTAACCTTTGGTTACTACGAGCCACCATTAATGCAGAGAGCAGTGTTGGAACTGCCTCTAAGTGAAATATCAAGCTTGATTAGTTAGGGGTAGTAACCGCCGCAATAAGCAAGCTACACCCATACTTATTTGTTTACCTAGACTATGTTATTCAGCCCTTATTGATTGTTTTTCTTCTCCCCTACCGTTGAAGCAGAGAGCTATGCTGGATATGCGTGAAGTATGTTTTTCTTCTCTCCTGCTGTTGAAGCAGAGAGCTATGCTGTATATGCATTGAAAATGAAGTATGCATTGAAAGCCACATTAACTATCAACAAATATTGAATAAGCCTAATAATTGGTAATATCTAAAGCCTTTGAACTCTCCGTTAATTTTACATACTCTTACCCACCCCTGGTTTTTTGTTTTTTTTTAATTTGGAGATGGCAGCCCTCCATCCTTCCACTCTGAGAAGGTGGAACACCAACCACTGGCCACTGGCATCCCGCTCCGTGAATGCCTCTGTGGCTACTGCCACTCCGTGCAGTGTTTTGCTGCCTCCTCTTTATACACGTACTCTAGACCTGATGGACCTGATCTGTTACTCTTGGCTCTTAGTAACCTTTTGATTCTATTTCCCTTCTACCTCCACCATTAATGTACAGAGCAGTGTTAGAACTGCCTCTAAGTAAAATATCTAGCTTAATTAGTTAGGGGTAGTAACCACCACAATAAGCAAGCTATACCCATGTTTATTTGTTTACCAAGACTAAATAATTCAGACCTTGTTGGTTTTTTTCTGTATATAGATCTACTTTTCTTCATTCCCCCTGCCGTTGAAGCAGAGAGTTATGCTGAATATGCATTGAAAGTTAACTATGAGACTTTCTCCCTGCTGTTGAAGCAGAGAGCTATGCTGGATATGCGTGATGTATCAGTCTTTCTCCCATGCCGTTGAAGCAGAGAGCTATGCTGGATATGCATTGAAAGTGAAGTATCTGACTTTCTCCCCTGCCGTAGAAGCAGAGAGCTATGCTGGATATGCATTGAAAGTTAACTATGAGACTTCCTCTCCTGCTGTTGAATCAGAGAGCTATGCTGGATATGCGTGATGTATCAGTCTTTCTCCCATGCCGTTGAAGCAGAGAGCTATGTTGGATATGCATTGAACGTGAAGTACCAGGCTTATTTGGTTTGGGGTAGTAACCGCCGTAACAAGCAAGCTACTCCCCGCTTTTTTTGTGAATGCAAATCTTTTTCCACGTTTCCTCTTGCCGTTGAAGCTTAGAGCAATGTTGGAGTCGATTAACTGTGTGTATGTTTATTGAATAAGGGTATTATCTCCAGGCAGTAGCCGTCATTCCCGCGAGCCACCCACTCTTCATTCACGTCCTCTAGACTTTATGGATCCACAATGTTTATCCCACGCCCCTTTGAAGTCCTTCACAGATCTGGTCTTCACCACTTCTTCTGGAAGGGCATTCCAGGCATCCACCACCCTCTCCATGAAGAAATACTTCCTTACATTGGTTCTGAGTCTTCCTTCCTGGAGCTTCAAATCGTGACCCCTGGTTCTGCTGATTTTTTTCCGATGGAAAAAGTTTGTCGCTGTCTTTGGATCATTAAAACCTTTCAAGTATCTGAAAGTCTATATCATATCACCTCTGCTCCTCCTTTCCTCCAGGGTGTACATATTTAGATTCTTCAATCTCTCCTCATAAGTCATTTGATGAAGACCATTCACCCTTTTGGTCGCCCTTCTCTGGACCGCCTCCATCTTGTCTCTGTCTCTTCGGAGATAGTTTTGGAAGACCCAACAGGAAGGAGAGCAAAATTTTCCTCTCGTAGCTCATCTCTTGTGGACTTAGTGGCTCCCAGAGTAACACCAGAAACCCCATATCCTGACAGTCACCGTAGCGGGATAGTCACTGCCCAAAAACAGTGGGGTGCAGGAGTGGGGGTGGAGGGTGATGAAAGAGGCGCCTTCTCCTATGTCCAACCGGGCCTCAACGTTCAAACCCATGCCACAGAGTCCTCTCGCACCAGGGGCAGGGGCAGGCTGGCAGGAAGTCTGTTTACAGGGCTTTGAATGCCACTGGCCTGTGAACCCTCACACCCTGAAGGGGAGGGCAGGTCTGACCATGCGGTGCTGCTCAGGTTGAGTCTTGCATGGGAGTCAGCGTCACTGGACTGGAAGAGGAGAAGGGGGTTCCCCCTGTATCACGGCACCTCCCTGGGCTGCTGCCGCCTTTGCCTGGTTCTAGATCCGGGGCTGGAGGGTGATCGTTTGCACTCCTGAGATTCTGGAGAAGTGTTTTTAATCTTTCTAAGAACCCCACTGTGCCACTCGGGGTGAGCACAGCCCCCGGGTTCTCATTCCTGTCTCTTCTCACCCTGCCTCATTCACGCTGGCTTTACCAAGCCCCCCTCCCCCAAATCCAGAGTCAGCCCTTGCATGAAAAAGCTTAATAAATTCAATAGGGGCTTTGAGCATGGAGGCCAATTTGAAATCAAGTCTTCACCGCCAAGCGAAATGGTGCAGTAAAGTCTCAGAAATCAGATGAGGCCGAGTGGCCGCGTGGACTGACCCTGGTGCCAGCCCAGAATCATTGGTTCCCAGCACTGAGCCACTACCACTAACAGTATTTATGAAAGAATTTGACCGTGTTTTATTCAGCAAGGCTTCTGCTACAAAGAAGCACAGTCACAGTTATAGCACCAGTGTGAGTACCTTCTTGACAAACCGGTTATTGTGAGTCAATAGGAAATAAATCAGGCTCACTGTGCGGTTTGTGTCACACAAGTCAGTCTGAGAGTTAGGCAGAGAGGTGAGAGTAAAGCTGAGGGTCAGGTAGAGTCCGCAGCACTGCAGCCGGAAGGGGTTATGTACGGGCAGACAAGAGGTTGCCGTAGCCCCGTGCTGCTATGAAAAATTTCAAAGGATTGCAATAGAATTTGCTCACCTACCTCCAATCCACCGGGTCTCCACACGGGCCCAGTCAGTCAGCGCTCATCCATCCCCAAGTGATGGGGAGAGGGGGGGGGGGGTGGTGGGGGAAGTGCTCCCTCTGTCTATTTTATTTCTTACCAATACACAAAGACCCCTCGGGCCATGCGAGGCAGCCATACGTGCAGCTAATCCAGCGACCCGCATCCCTGCGGTTACATGGTGACTCGGGAGCTTCAGGCCCTGAAATGGGGGGTAGGGGGCCATGGGCAATAGTGAAACACTGCACTGGGGGGGGGGGGTCGTTTTTCCCAGAGAGACTTCCTGTAAGGAGGCATCATGAAGGTCACTTACCGGGCTGCATGGCGGGGGCCGTGCTTAGCACAGCAGCCCGGTTATTATCTCCACTAAAGAGTCCCTCAGCTTCCTTTGTCTTATCTCGGTGACCAACGCACAAGTGCCCTGGCAGGGATGGAAAGAGGACCAGGACATTTTAAATGAGGAAGGAGAGCATGGAAATCAGGCCATTGCATGGGGAGTGCTGCTGGGCAGAGCAGCAATCCCGGTGACGGCGTTCCTTCCATTCTCAAAGAGACGGATGCGAGACACAGGGGGAAAATACATTTTTTCGAATGATGCTGGGCAAGATCTACAGGACTCGGCCCGTGTGACGGAGCAATCAATCAGCAGCCTGCACAGGGAGACCCTTCAGCCCCTCCACTTTCTCTGCGCTATCAATCTGGAAAACTCAACGTCTCCCTTTCTGAAACAAATTAGAGGGAGTTTAATCACGCAGCCAGGAGCAGATGGGGGATCGGGTGGCATCTGTGCAAGCGGCGAGAATGAGAGCGGTCCAGGGGCAGCTCTGCCTGTACAGTCCTCTGTCCTGGGAGCCAGCGGGAAGGCGGCATTGCCTCTCATCCCTGTCACGTGGATTCATCGCCAGCCGGGTTCCCCTGAGCGCAGCTCTATCCACGCCACTCTCACGGGATGTGTAGGACTGCACTGGCCAAAAGTGAAAGGACCGGGTGATAACGTGAAACTTTTCCTGTCTGAGGGGATTTCAATAGTAAAACCCTGCTAGAATGGGACTCAGCTGCCTGCCTTGGGTTTACTGTTACATGTGCTGTACAATCCACTTTATCCTTCTTATACGGGAAAACTAATCAAGCTCTGCGCTGACTTTTAGCAGATTAAAAAGAAAAAAGCTTTTTACCTACAATGCACGGTTTTACCCTGCGTCGTGCACATCTTGCGCTGTGCATAAACCTTACTGCTGATGCAGCAATATTTGCGCACAAACAGGCCGATGCAGTATCGGGCGCTGAGGTCAGTGTGCCGCTGAGCACGCGGTTGGACGTGCATTGTGGACGTGCTAGACTTATGCGGCCAAAACATGCGTCCACACCAGCGTGTAGCTAAAAGCGCTCATCACGTGTAAACGCCACGCCCTAGCTAGTACACCTGATGTGAAACGTTCCCGCGCACTGGACGCACACGTTTTTATACTCAGACATTAATGCCAGCCCCGGAGCTGGTGTTACGTTTTGAGAAGCCCCCAGGCCATGCAGGGAAAAGAAGAAGAAACTGCTTTTCTGTGGTTCCCCTGATTTAATATCATCACAACACTAAGCAGGAGGAACCAGCAAAAAAAAAAGGTCTTTAAAGTGGTCATAATAGCAAGCGTCCATTTTCCTAACCCATGCACAGCCACTTCTCGTGGGCGCCCGCTGCCATTGACACGCTAGGGCAGACAATTTATCCCCAGCGCGGCCTTCTTAGTGCAGTAGCTCATTTGTCTATTGCATCGAACCCTCAGGTGAGGTAATTTGTGCGCACGGGTTTTTTTTTTTTAGCACGTCAGTTTTGCATCGGCCTGAAAAGCTGCGTGTCCTGCTTAGCGCCCTTGCGTGGAAATCCCAGGCAAATGAAGGCATTAGCTATTTCCCTCCTCCAACGCGGAGAGCTGCGCTGGCTTAGCTTGCATTTTCATAGCGCTGGAAATCTCACTCCTGGTCAGAGGTGGAGTAAAGTTTCCAGCGCCGATCCTATCTGCCCTCAGACAGCCCTGAAAACAAAAAAAAAAACCCAAAACGAAAATATTCAAAGCAATGCAGCTATGACCCCAAGGGTCTGTCTCTGTCTCCCCCCGGGCTCTCTCCCTGTCTCCCTCAGGGTCTCTGTGGGGAAGGGGAGGTGGGAAGATGGAGAACCATCCAGCCACCTCTCACCTGCTCCCACTCTCAGAACCCAACCCTGGCCTTCTCCTCCTGCTAAGATAATGATTTCTTCACAGGACTGCTGTGCAAGGGGGGGGGGGGGGGGGGAGGGAAGAGGTCAGCAAGAGCCAGGAGGGACCTCTTCCTATCTGGCCTTCTCTGTCACGGCACAGGCTCTGCTCTGCCTGAGCAAGGGAAGGGAGCACTTTGCTTATCTTCAAAATCCCTGCACTGCCTTGCGGAAAAGGGAGAGAGCCAGAGCCAAGCACTGTGGCGCCTACGGCCAAGTGAAAAGCTGCCCCTCACCCATTTTACAACCCATGGCACCTCGAGTTGGGAGACCCACGGCCAGTGAAAGGGTATTAAACGCCCTAAGAAAACCTTACAGCCTTGCAGACCCCCCACCCCATCACAACCTCCTCACACACACAATTAAAAATGATGCATTTATAATAACATATTTTACAGGAATAAGGATATTCCAAGCACAATCTTCTGAGGAAAAAATATAATTTACAATATGTATATTATATTTACATGCTCTGCTGTGGTGCCGATTAGAAAACCCTGAAAAAAAAACAAAACAAGAGACCCTTGGAACTCAGATGGTATTACGCCTATTATAATGAATCTTGGGCATGGGCATGACCCTCAGAAGGAGAAAACAGAATTACAATGCAATAAACTTTCTATATCAAAACAACACTAACTGCCAGCACTCAAACTGCAACAACCCTACAAACCCTACAAATATTACGCCAAACCTAAAACAGTAATATACCCCCTATTAGGAAAACAGAACAGGCCACCTAGACTGCACTTCAGTCATACGGGCAAAACACAGATAGACCTTCAAATACAGAATAAAGATATCATAAAGAATAAACAGAAATGTACAGACAGAAACCGCAACAAGCCAAATTCTGTATGCACTGCAACAAAGGAAAAACAGAAGCATTACCATTCCTCATAAAACAATAAAATTAGTAAAACCATGCAATTAAAAGAATCATTCAAAACTAATGAATAGAATAACATTCAATAATTAAAAACTCATACAAAAATTTTCCAAACACCAATAAAATATTTCACATCAAACGCATCAAATTACACCCAACAATTAAACTAATAAGGATTTTTAAAAATCCTGTTATCCATGCCTGGAAACTTTGATTTCCAGATACTCTGAAATTGTCATGGATTATCAGGCAGAGAGGAAGGGAGTTTTTGTGCACACACATGCTCTCTCTCCCTCTCCCTCTCTCTCTTTCTCACATACACACATGCTCTCTCTCTCACATACATACATGCTCTCTCACATACACACATGCTCTCTCTCGCTCACATACACACATGCTCTCTCTCTCACATACACACATGCTTTCTCTCTCTCCTTCTCACATACACACATGCTCACAGCCCCACCAGAATCAACAGTGTGACTAACAGGACCACGCTAACTTTCCACTTACTAAGGTCCCACCAACCACAATGTTGATTTCATCAGAGCTGCATTGCTTTTTTTCATACTGAGGCCCCAGATGCATTGCCTTTATTCATACTGAGGCCCCAAATGGCCTTTGTGTAGAGACTCCTATGGCTGTGGTCATATTGGCGATAGGCACGCTACAGATTTGAGCAGCAATCTTACAGCCAGGAAACTTTTTTTTTTTTTATAAATTTCAAGGACAGTTGAGAGCAATTGCAGGTGCAAGAGGAGTCTGAAATGTCTCAAAGAGAGGAACTGCCTGCATTTCCATTGTTTTAAAAGGGGTGCAGGAGTTTTCAAAAGCCAGTGTCTTTGATGTCTGATCTTGATCTGTCACCTCCCTTTCCCTTCCAGTCCCCCATAACCCCAAGATAAAATGTATGTTCAGCCTGTGTATCATGGCAGGGATGGGACAAGGTCTCCTTAGGAGGACATCACTCTGAGGGGATAAGATTGTATCATGGCAGGGATGGGACACGGTCTCCTTAGGAGAACACCACTCTGAGGGGATAAGATTGTATCATGGCAGGGATGGGACACGGTCTCCTTAGGAGAACATCACTCTGAGGGGATAAGATTGTATCATGGCAGGGATGGGACACGGTCTCCTTAGGAGAACACCACTCTGAGGGGATAAGATTGTATCATGGCAGGGATGGGACACGGTCTCCTTAGGAGAACATCACTCTGAGGGGATAAGATTGTATCATGGCAGGGATGGGACACGGTCTCCTTAGGAGAACATCACTCTGAGGGGATAAGATTGTATCATGGCAGGGATGGGACAAGGTCTCCTTAGGAGGACATCGCTCTGAGGGGATAAGATTGCATCATGGCAGGGATGGGACAAGGTCTCCTTAGGAAAACATCGCTCTGAGGGGATAAGATTGCATCATGGCAGGGATGGGACAAGGTCTCCTTAGGAGGACATCGCTCTGAGGGGATAAGATTGTATCATGGCAGGGATGGGACAAGGTCTCCTTAGGAGGACATCGCTCTGAGGGGATAAGATTGTATCATGGCAGGGATGGGACAAGGTCTCCTTAGGAGGACATCACTCTGAGGGGATAAGATTGTATCATGGCAGGGATGGGACACGGTCTCCTTAGGAGAACATCACTCTGAGGGGATAAGATTGTATCATGGCAGGGATGGGACAAGGTCTCCTTAGGAGGACATCGCTCTGAGGGGATAAGATTGTATCATGGCAGGGATGGGACACGGTCTCCTTAGGAGAACATCACTCTGAGGGGATAAGATTGTATCATGGCAGGGATGGGACAAGGTCTCCTTAGGAGGACATCGCTCTGAGGGGATAAGATTGTATCATGGCAGGGATGGGACACGGTCTCCTTAGGAGGACATCGCTCTGAGGGGATAAGATTGTATCATGGCAGGGATGGGACAAGGTCTCCTTAGGAGGACATCGCTCTGAGGGGATAAGATTGTATCATGGCAGGGATGGGACAAGGTCTCCTTAGGAGAACATCACTCTGAGGGGATAAGATTGTATCATGGCAGGGATGGGACAAGGTGTCCTTAAGAGGACATCGCTCTGAGGGGATAAGATTGTATCATGGCAGGGATGGCACAAGATCTCCTTAGGAGGACATCACTCCGAGGGGATAAGATTGTATCATGGCAGGGATGGGACAAGGTCTCCTTAGGAGGACATCACTCTGAGGGGATAAGATTGTATCATGGCAGGGATGGGACAAGGTCTCCTTAGGAGGACATCGCTCTGAGGGGATAAGATTGTATCATGGCAGGGATGGGACAAGGTCTCCTTAGGAGGACATCACTCTGAGGGGATAAGATTGTATTATGATAGGGATGGGGTCAGGGTTTGCCCAGGAGAACGTCACTCTGAGGGGATAAGATTGTATCATGGCAGGGATGGGACAAGGTCTCCTAAGGAGAACATCACTCTGAGGGGATAAGATTGTATCATGGCAGGGATGGGACAAGGTGTCCTTAGGAGGACATCGCTCTGAGGGGATAAGATTGTATCATGGCAGGGATGGCACAAGATCTCCTTAGGAGGACATCACTCCGAGGGGATAAGATTGTATCATGGCAGGGATGGGACAAGGTCTCCTTAGGAGGACATCACTCTGAGGGGATAAGATTGTATCATGGCAGGGATGGGACAAGGTGTCCTTAGGAGGACATCGCTCTGAGGGGAGAAGATTGTATCATGGCAGGGATGGGACAAGGTCTCCTTAGGAGGACATCACTCTGAGGGGATAAGATTGTATTATGATAGGGATGGGGTCAGGGTTTCCCCAGGAGAACATCACTCTGAGGGGATAAGATTGTATCATGGCAGGGATGGGACAAGGTCTCCTTAGGAGAACATCACTCTGAGGGGATAAGATTGTATTATGATAGGGATGGGGTCAGGGTTTCCCCAGGAGAACATCACTCTGAGGGGATAAGATTGTATCATGGCAGGGATGGGACAAGGTCTCCTTAGGAGACATCACTCTGAGGGGATAAGGTTGTATCATGGCAGGGATGGGACACGGTCTCCTTAGGAGGACATCACTCCGAGGGGATAAGATTGTATCATGGCAGGGATGGGACAAGGTCTCCTTAGGAGACATCACTCTGAGGGGATAAGGTTGTATCATGGCCGGGATGGGACAAGATCTCCTTAGGAGAACATCGCTCTGAGGGGATAAGATTGTATCGTGGCAGGGATGGGACAAGGTCTCCTTAGGAGACATCACTCTGAGGGGATAAGGTTGTATCATGGCTGGGATGGGGACAGGTTCTCTCCAGGAGAACATTACTCAGAGAGAGCTCTCATCCTGGTCCAACAACTTCAATTCCTGGGTCCATCTTGTAAACGGGTACGAGTAATGCCCCGTCTCTACAGGCCAGGTCCCATTGCTTTAAAAATGGTGATCTACTTGCATCCGGCACAAATCTGATGTTCAGCTGTACATATTTCGGATTGTACATCAAAATGGCGCCAGCTGCTCCAGAGGCAGCTGCTCAAGTGAGGGCACTCTGTCCTCTAGGAAGACAGCACCATTTTTAAAGCTGCAAAACTTTAAGAGGCATCACTCCTGCGCTTTTACAAGATGGACCCATGAAACAGGGTTTGTGAGAGCTTTCTGGTCCTGCTCGTGACACAGGGGGAGGACACCAGCCTGGGCCTTGACCTCCGTGCCAGGTCAGAGCTGTTTCATGGTCTGGGCAAGGCCAGCTAGAGCCACTGGAGGCCCATTTACTTTCATTGGTTCAATGTTTGTTTGTTTTTTTTAATTTTGTGGGTTTTCTTTTGTTTAATGTTGGTTTTTTTTTAAGTTTGGCAAACGAACCGAAAAAAAAAAAAAAAAGATTAAATGGGCTGAATAAAAATGAATAGAAGAACCCCAACATGGAAAAACGAACCAAAGTGAAAGTTTTGAGGCTGCAGATCCTTACATTTCAGATTTTGTTGGTCCCCCAACAGAGCAGGCTATTCCCTCCCCTTCTGACACAAGCCAGGACCCTGTGAGATCCCATCACTAGCACAATGACTGCACACAAACCAAATGCCAAATCCTTTCTGAAACTAATTCATTTTTCATTTTCACTCCCTATTTTAACCTAATGAATTTTTAGTGGGCTCCACCAACAGATTGCCCAAGGCCTTCACATCTGCTGTCCTGGGGGGGCGGCAGGGCCTTTTGCCGCAGAGACTGAGAGGTTATCAGATCAGCAGGAGACTTACTTACATGTGAGTGACCTTGCTTAAGCCATCGAAGGAGTGCGCCTCAATTCTCTGGAGTGTTGGATCGATGGATATGTAACTGGCAAGTTAAACAGAGAATAAAGAAACAGAATTAGATGCGTCATAAGAAAAGCAAACAGACAAGTGCAGCTCTCATGGGATGTTTTTCGGGCTAGGGGCTCGGCAACTACTGGACCCTGTTTTCAAAAGAGCTAAGTAAACAGAGCAGACGTGTCCCAGACCTGAATGTAAGACAGATGCGCAGACTCAGGGTTCAGGAAAGAAGAGCACGTGACCAAAAGCAGGCTCGCGCGCTGGAGCCTGAGAAAGCGCAGGGAGCAGAAATGCAAGGGCCTCCCCTGTACACGGAGAGGACGGTTCCTAAGGGAGGACAGGACAACCACTCCAGCCCTTCACATAGACAACATCTGCCTACAACCTAAAGATAACGTCAAAGATTTGGGCATTTGGATTGACGGTGAACTAAGCTACAAAAAAACACATCGCATTAAAAACAAAAGAAGGCTTCTATAAACTCCAAATTCTGAAACATCTAAAACCAATGCTGCACCACCAAGATTTCAGAACAGTACTGCAATCCCTAATTTGCACCAGCCTTGACTGCTGCAACTCACTCTTGTTGGGTTCACCTAAAGCGACCTTAAAACCACTACAGTTGCTGCAGAGCGCAGCAGCCAGAGTCCTGACGGGCAAAAAGAAAACAGAACACATCACCCCTGTACTCAAAAGTCTACACTGGCTTGCGGTGGAAAAACAAATTGAATTCAAAATACTAACAGTACTACACAGTGCAATATACAAAGTAGATAACACGGCCCTTGACAATGTCATTCATTTACACAGAGCACAACGTACAACCAGAACAGCAAGTAAAGTAAATCTAGTAATTCCCTCACTCCCAGTAGCCAAATAATCCACAAAAAGAAACAGAGCAATATCTATTGCCGGTCCAAAATTATGGAACCCTCTACCAGAACACCTGAGCTCTCAAAGTAACTTTAAATCCTTCAAAAAAGAGCTCAAGACATGGTTATTCTTGCAAACACACAAGAATGGCATTGGATAACATCTCTCAACAAATATAATACATACCTTCGTCGGGTATATAATAGCAAACATAAAGCTAAGACTATGAATGTGTTCAAATAGACCTATAGATTACATACCACACATGATTAGATCCCCCTGTTTACCTGATATGTTTAACGGTCTTCCCTTAGACAATGTGTAATATTGATTAGATATGTCAATAATAAGAGAATTTTTGGTTAGTTTTTTTTTAATTTTGTTACTCAGACCAGTTACTGTTAGATGTAAGGTTGTGTTTTGTGTTAAATTGTAAATTGTAATAAGGAGTAATCGTGTTGCTCACGTTCTCTGAGATCACTTAAGGGTGGATTTTAAAAGCCCTGCTCGCGTAAATCCGCCCGGATTTACGCGAGCAGGGCCTTGCGCGCCGGCGGCCTATTTTCCATAGGCCGCCGGCGCGCGCAGAGCCCTGGGACTCGCGTAAGTCCCGGGGTTTTCTGTCGGGGGCGTGTCGGGGGCGGGGCCGATCACGGCATTTTGGGGGCGGGACGTGGCGTTTCGGGGGCAGGCCCAGGGGCGTGGTTTCGGCCCGGGGGCGTGGCCGTGCCCTCCGGAACCGCCCCCGGGTCGCGTCTCGGCGCGCCAGCAGCCCGCTGGCGCACATGAATTTACTTCTCCCTCCAGGAGGCGTAAATCCGTGAACAAAGGTGGGGGGGGGGTTTAGATAGGGCCGGGGGGTGGGTTAGGTAGAGGAAGGGAGGGGAAGGTGAGGGGAGGGCGAAAGAGAGTTCCCTCCGAGGCCGCTTCGATTTCGGAGCGGCCTCGGAGGGAACGGAGGCAGGCTGCGCGGCTCGGCGTGTGCAAGGCTGCCCAAAATCGGCAGCCTTGTGCACGCCGATCCTGGATTTTAGCGCGTATCTACTAAAATCCAGCGTACTTTTGTTTGCGACTGGTGCACCAACAAAAGTACACGAACGCGCATTTTTTAAAAATCTACCCCTTACTGTTTTATGTAATGGTTGTTGATGATCTGTTCGATGTAAAACGCCTTCTCAGGCGCCAATTTCAGTTACACTGTAAACCGATGTGATATCCCTGATGAACGTCGGTATATAAAAATTTTAAATAAATAAATAAATAAATAAATAAATAAATAAATGATGTAAACCGGAGTGAAGGCAGCTAGCTATACCTCGGTATATAAAAAGCTTTAAATAAATAAGTAAACAAACAAACAAATAAATAAATAAATAAATACAGGTGCTCCGTCAGTTCTCCTAAAGTCAATGTAATGCCCTGATACTAACACTGCTCCATCACTTGTTCTTAAGTGAATGCAAAGTGAGAAGGAAAGGTTTTAACTCATTCTCTAAATTTTCTATGATCTTTTTGAATCTGGATCTCCCGTGGAAGATTGTTCCACAGAAATGGTCCCTTAAATTAGATTAAGCTCTCTGCAAGTGAACAGCTTGCTTAGACGGCAGGCCCAGATGTTCATCATTCTGCAGCTTCTATTGATTTTAGTTTATTTTAAAAGATTTATATCCCACTTGATCCAACGTACTCATTAGGTAACATTGGTACATACGTAATAAATAAACATGGTAAACAGTCGACATACAAGACCTGGATCAATCCAAACTCATTTCTTTAAAAAGAGAATGGTTAAACGCCACCAAACTGCCTTCAGTCTGTTTGGACCATTTATATGATCTCAGCTCAAACTGCATATATTTATCTAATCCAGCTGTTCAATATCATAAACCTGTCTAAAACGTTAAGCTAGCACCTCTTTCCTATATGATAAAATATCAAATTGCCCTTATCGTGTTTGGAAGCTCAGTCCAGCATTGCAGTCCTCCTATAAAAAAATGTCCTTTCCCGTATTTTCCCAGTCAAGCTTGCGCTAGCCCGTGGTCCAGCACTGTTTCCTTTGCCATATACTAACACTCTTCCAGGCTTCTGCTTCTGGGGGTCTCTTCTGTAAATAGCGTTTGAAAATATTCCTCCCTCTGTCTGTGTTGATTTCTTTTTATGCTTCCAACATACAGAAATCTTGGAAAGAGTAATATGGAAAGGATCACTGTTCATCTGCCTTCCTGTCTGTCTGGAGGCACAGTAGCTCTCCAAAAAAGCGATGAAGATTCACTAAATTTTGCACGCGGGAAGAAAACGTGAATATCTCCGAAAAGTTTGAAAATCAGAACATTATTATTTTCAGAGAACTGAGCCTCCAGGAAAAAAAAATCCTCATTGCTTTCTATGGGAAACAGAAGCTCTTCAAAACTATTAGAACACTGACCACTGCTCCGGTCAGCTTTTAGTTTAAAAAAAAAAATGAGAAAAGAATGGAAACTTTGAACTTGAACCTCAGCCATTGTGTAACGGGAGGGATCCAGTCGGGAGCCCGGAGCAGCTGGAAGACGCCTCCGAGACTGAGGTCCTGAAGCCACCATTGCCCCAGTCACACTGCCAGTGCTCCTCACGTCTACAGTGCCCGAGAGGCAGCCCCCTCCTTCTCAGGGCAAACAGAGTCTTTGGAGATTTCCTTTACACAGGAAATGGTTAAAACCACTAAGTCTGTGAGTGGGATAATCCAGAGGTTAAGATTTCAAAGCAGCCTCTAAAAGGCTGGACTGGAATAAGGCAAGAGAGGGAGCAGCTCAGGAAGTCTGTTCCAGGCGTACGGTGCAACCAGTGGGAGGCTGGCGAGGAGGAAAAGGACCCAAGATAGGAGGGGACTTGCCTGATGGGCAGAGGAAGGGTGCAGAGAGGCAAGAGAAGGGGAGGCAGTGAGAGAACGAGGAGCTTGAATTGTATGGGGAATGGATAGGGAACCAATGCAGTGACTTCAGAGGAGGAGCTATACGGGGGTAGCAACGTTGGCAAAAGAGAAGAAGCTGAATTTAGGACAGACTGCAGTGGAGAAAGAAGGCTCGCGGGCAGACCTGTGAGGAGCAGGTTATAGGGATGTGCAGAGCAAAATTTTATGTTCATATTTTTTATGTCCGAAAGGGGGTCCCACTTGCGGCCAATATGGACATAAAAAAAATCCAATGAGTTGGGTATATGTACATATGTGCAAAAAAAAAATTAAACCCCCTCACCCTCCTTAATCCCCCCCCCAGACTTACCACAACTCCCTGGTGATCGAGCGAGGAGTGAGGACGTCATTTCTGCAATCCTTGGCGAGAAGCATGTGACGTCGGTGGCACGTCGAGTGACGCGGCGTCACGTGATTCCCGGCTCGTTCGCGCCGGACGGCTCGTTCGGCCCAAAAAGAACTTTTGGCCAGCTTGAGGGGGCCTCCTGACCCCCCCAAGCTGGCCAAAAGTTCTTTTTGGGCCGAACGAGCCGTCCGGCGCGAACGAGCCGGGAATCACGTGACGTCGCGTCTGAGTGACGCGGCGCCACGTGATTCCCGGCTCGTTCGCGCCGGACGGCTCGTTCGGCCCAAAAAGAACTTTTGGCCAGCTTGGGGGGGTCAGGAGGCCCCCCCAAGCTGGCCAAAAGTTCTTTTTGGGCCGAACGAGCCGTCCGGCGCGAACGAGCCGGGAATCACGTGACGCCGGCGTCACTCGACGTGCCGCCGACGTCACATGCTTCTCGCCAAGGATTGCAGAAATGGCGTCCTCACTCCTCGCTCCATCACCAGGGAGTTGTGGTAAGTCGGGGGGGGGGATTAAGGAGGGTGAGGGGGTTTATATTTTTATTTTGGCTCAACAATCGCGATTTCCAACATATCGAACATATCTATGTTCGATATGTGGGAAATCCGATCGTTTATGTCGAATCAATTTTTTAAGTAAAAAAAAAATATGAGTTGCGTTTTACTAATGCGGTCAATCCGAATGCACACCCCTAGCAGGTTAGAATAGTCCAAGCGGGAGGAGATGAGAGAGGGGGTAAGGATTCTGGGAGTGTGCTTAGCAAGGAAGAAGCAGATTTTGAGGGGGTTACAGAGAAAGAAACAGCACAGTTTAGCAGTGTTTTGGCTGTGTGTAGTAGAGAAGGAGAGAGAGAGAAGCGTGGAAGATGACTCCGAGGTTACAGGATGAGGCAGAGCCGTAGGGCCAAGTTAAAAAGGGCGCCCTCACCCTGAATATAGCACACGACCCCATGAGCCAGGACACTCAGTTATACGGGGCTTTCAGGTACATTTTTATTTTGATCCAGCAGTTTCCTCCTGTTTCTATGGGCTTCCAGCTCAATCTGAACCAATACAGGGATCCTGGCTCCATAATCCTTCATTCAAAAACGAAACTGGAAACCCCAAGAAGCCATGCAACACCAGAGAAAGAGAAATAATACATTTCCTCCTGCATCGTGCAAGATAAGATATCATGGGTTGCACTTCCCAAAGGCGACAGAGTCCGTCCACTAAACTGAAGATAAAATGCTTTTTCTACCCTGGCTGTCTGGACATTTGATTTATCTAATCACTTTGGTTTTCTTCTCTTTAAACTGCTTTCCTCTTCTTGGTCTTCTAACCCCATACAGGGTCTCTTGTTCATGTTCTGTTTCATCTCTCTCCTGTCTCTCCAGCACCTCCCTACGCCTCTGTCTAATAGCGATCTTTCCTTTTATTCTCCTTTGTCTTCATTCTCTTTATCTCTGCCTCTCTATTCACTCATCTAGATTTAATCCCCCCCCCCATCTCTCCCTCCAGTTCTCAGTGCCAGTCCTACACCTCTCCAACTCGTCCCTCTATTGCCCCCTCTCAGTCCTCCATCTTCCACTCAGTTGCTCCTTTTACCATCTCCAGCTCCCCTTGTCCTTCCCCTCAACAGCTGCAGCCTTTCTTGTGCTCTTGAAACCCCCTCAACTCCAAATCCTCCTCGTCCCCTCCCCCCTCACTCCTCTTCCAACCAATCGGACCTTCCTCTCTTCCCTAGGGCTGGTGCATAGGGATTAAGCACCCTGGGTGAACCTTATAGCCCTGCACCCACCTCCTCCCCTGGTTGCACCCTCCCCATACGCAATTCAAAATTATGCATTTACAATAACAGATTTTACATGAGAAAGGACTTTGAGGTAAAAAAAAAAAATCACTTATAGCATGTATATTAAATAAACATGTGCTGCTGTGGTGCCAACCAGAAACCCTGCAAAAAAGAAAAGAAAAAAAAAAAAAGACCATTGGAACCCATATGGGTATTAGGCCTATGGTAATGCATGTTGGGTTGGCCCTGGGAAAGCCGTGTATTGAATTGCAATTACAATATTGTAAATCTCCCATATCAAAACAGCCCTAACTGCCAGCTCTCAAACAGTAAATATCCTACTTATGAAAAGGCAACACTGTAAATATTACACCAGGTCCTAACACACCAATATACCTCCTATTAGGAAAACAAAACAAGCCAGGCTGCTATAGATCCCTACACAGAAAATACACGCTAGCAGGATTCTTCACTTCTGTCACATGTATAGAACATAGACAGACCTCACTAAATACAGAATAAAGAGACCATAAATTATAGAGAGAAATGTGCAGACAAATACTGAACTGGAAACTGCAAAAAAGCCAGACTCTATATGCAGAGCAACAAGAGAAAATAGAAACATCGCCATTCCTCATAAAATATCAAACAGTAAAATAAAGAAATATAAAACATCAATCATACTAATAAAAAGAAATATTTCAAAACAACTGACAAATAGAACAGCATCCAATAATTAAAAAATCATATAAAACATTTCTATATGGCAATAACATATTTCAAAGAACTGAAACACAAGCTAAGGTTGCACTCTAAAAGTCAATTAAGTACACGATAAGCGCAAACAAATTCTATGTTGGTCCCCCATTGTCATTGAAAACAATTTTCATGTTCATCAGTGGAGTTGCCATAATAAAGAATTGAAGTTTGAATATAAAATCTGTGACCAACAAAGAATTTATTTGCGCTTATCGTTTACTTAATTAATAAAATATTTCAAAACATTAGATACATTAAAATGCCCAATAATTATATCTAACAGGGATTAATAAATCCCCCTCTTTCCATACCTGGGAACTTTTGATTTTCAGATGATCTAAGATTGTTGTGATTAGCAGGGTGGTGGGGGGAGCTGTTTGTTGCACACAAACTTTCTCCCCTCTCTCTAACACACACATGCTCATTCATCTTTCACTCACATACTCAATCATACACACACACTTGTTCACTCTCACATGCTCAGTCATGCACACACACTCGCTTGTGCTCTCTCTCACATGCTCATACACACACAAACTCTTTGCTATGTCTCTCATATACTCAATTATACATACACACACATTCACTCTCTCACATACACAATTACACACATATGCTCGCTCACTCTCAAATGCACAATCATACACACATATACACATTCACTCAATCTCTCTCAAATGCACAATCACGCACATGTTTGTTTTCTCTTTTACATATACAATTATACACACAAATGCTTGTTTGCTCACATACATACTCAGTTATATGCACATGCTCATTTGCTCTCACACATGCTCAATTATACCACACAAATGCTTGTTTGCTTTCTCACATGTTCAATCATGCACACATACTCTGCTCTCTCATACATGCTCATACACACACATGCCCATTCACTCTCACATGCTCAGTCATGCACACACACACTCATTTGCTCACTCTCACAAGCTCACACACACATACACATGCTACTGTGTTGTCTTTCTCTCATACACATGTGAACAACCATACTTACACACATGCTCGTTCATTTTCTCTCACACATGCTCAATCACAAACACATATGCACGGTCCTTTGCTCTCTCTCTCTCTCTCACACACACACACACACACTCACAAACATGCTCCTTCTTTCTCTGTCTTTTTCTTTGCAGACATGCTTCTTCTGACTATAGGGACAGAATGGGGGGGCCTTTGGTGTTTTTTACGGTCCGCACACCATGCTCTTCTCAAATGCGAGGGAGGTGGAGGAGGCCCATGGGCTGGCTCCTCCTGACTTCCAGGGCTGGGAGGTGGATGGATGCTGCTTTAGCTGCCCCATGGACCTCGCTCATTCTGACCGCCGAGGCAGGGTGGGAATCCGATGCGGCTCTGAGCGCAGTAGTTCTTCGGGCTGCGGGGGCAGGGTGAGAGGCCGATGTTTTGCTTACGCAGTGGAGGAAGCTGACGCTGCTTGGCAGGTGTGCTCCTGATTTACGGGAGTGGCAGGTTGATGCTGCTTCTTGCAGCTCCACGGGCCCCTCTGCTCCTGACTGGGCACGGGCAGGGGCAGCATTGATTTTTTTTTGTCCCAATTTGGGGGCCACTGCTTCCCCCCACTCCCACGGACTCCAGAGCTGGGACAGCAGTTCTCCTCCCCCTGGCACCTGAGCTCTGGAGGCGCCAAGCCTCTGTCGGCAGAGGGGAGGCTGGCGGCTTGTGAAGGCAGCCCTCCTGGACAGCACCTATGGCCGAGGCCAGCTACGGCTCTGGGCTGAGGGCACTGGGAGGATGCCCGTCTTATCCACAGAGATGGAGGAAGGGGGGAGGTGATTTTGGGAGGGGGAGATAAGGAGCTCTGTCTTGGCCATTCAGGCAGCAATGTCAGACACGCAGGCTGAGATCTGCTCTGATATCAGTTCCCTCAGCTTCCTAGCAGGTCAGTAGAAACTCAAAGGAGGAACGCATGGTCCTTATCTGCCAGCAGCTGGACTGGATTCGTGGTTCAGCGCTGTCTGAGGTTCTCTGCTTATAACAAAGAGTAACACAGGGAGTTAATAACTGTGCTCTTTGCTAAAGCAGAGATCCCGTACACCCTAGAGCAGGAGATTTGGTGAAATTCGATTTAGAAGTTTTCATTTTCCAGGTTGGAAAATTCACTTTTGCTTGGCATCGGATCAATGCATCCCGTAAGTCGCTTTGTTGCAGAATATACAGAAATGTGAAATAAAAGAATAAGTCCTGATTTGACCACTGTCTGCCCATGTTCAAGTATATTTGCTGATTATATGTATGTAATATACTATTATTTTATGTATGTTTTATGCTGTACATCGCCTAGGGGGGTTTTGTTTAGTCTATTAATAAATTTAAATAAAAGATAAAGATAAAAGTCCTCTAAGCAGGAGAAGGAGCGGGTTTGACAGTCCATGCCTTTTTGTATCTCACTTACAGGTGGACCAATGTCCAGCCCTAATCTAGTCTCTGTTCAATTAATAAGAACATAAAACTTACATTTTGGAAATGTTGGGAAGATTTGAAAATGCTTCTCCAGGAATTGTTCTTATAGTTGTTTCCATAAGTCTCCTAAAAAGAAAATCATTTCTTGATTAGCACCTATCGGGCTTCTCCTGAGATAACATGATGAGAGTAATTGTCGTCTGGCGTCAGACGGGACTCCTGCTGTCCTCTAATGGGAATAAACACAACAGAAAAGCAGCCTGATGGTGAGGAATGTGGGGCCTCAAATGGGATCCATGGCTTGGCGCAAGTGAAAGGAAAGACTCTGGGTGGGAGAATCCCAGAGTTTCCTGCTGGTAATGACTGGGAGAGGATGTTACAGAGACAGTACTAGTAAACCGCCACTAGAGGCTGCTAAATGGTAACAGCTTGCTGAACAGAGTTCAATGGGAAGTTCCTAGATGGAGATATTATTAGGATTTAATGAGAGTGATTTCTTTCAGAGGCTTGAAAGATGATCCTTTTTTTTTGGGGGGGGGGGGGGGGGGGGGGTTGGTAACGTGACTGTAAAAGCTGATTCTGTGTGTTTGGCAGGTGATTTTGGTAGGGAGCTGCCAGCAAGGCTGACGGCCCCTCCTTTAGGAGAGAGGCCATGCAGGGGCTTCCCCCCACCTCAAGGGGAATGACCCGAGGCAGAAGAAGAGCTCCTCGAATGAGGAACCGCCAGGGAACCCAGCCTGGGTCTACCCTTGGGAGGAGGAAGAGAGGAGTATTACCCCACAGGCGGTGGAGGGCCAAGGGAAGGAGAGGCGAGGAAGATATAGAGTGTGCTGAGGATGCTGGGGACGTCCTCAGCACACTCCGCATCAAGGACTGGACGTGAAGAGAGGGTTACTCGGGGCATCGCAGTGTGAGTAACTCATTCCGATGGAACTAAGGCTGAAGTGTTAAGAGTAGGTTGAATTACCCTGCGGGGTGGAAGGGTGAGAGATTGTCCAAGTAGAATTCTGTGGAAAAATGTAGAGATGTGAATAATATCATTCTAAGGGCGTGTGAAGGTGGAGTCATGTAAAGCATAGCGACAGTTTGGAAAGATGCTTTGAGGTTTGGTATAATTTGTTATCACTTTTTAATTGATCTCGGAACTGCTGTAAGTGAGCTTGGAAAGTTTGTGAACTCTGACAAGTCTAGTGATCTGTCATCATGTACATTGTTGCTAAAGGTGACTGCTTGGAAGTACCGCTAGTGTGGATCTCACTGGGAGTGGGTGTATTGGCTACCAGCAACCACCACCGAGCTAGAGAGGGAAAGAGTTCACAGAGGGGAAGCCCCAGTGACTGGTTTCCTGGTTCCAGCTCAAGAAGAGAGTATTACCCATCCGCCTCTAGGCCCGGATCCATATTGAGAAACCCTAAAAGCTGAAGGACTGGCGCTCTGCCAACCCAGGTGCCAGGCCCTCCATCCGGGAAGGTTACACAAGAGGAAGCCTTGTCCTTCAGAGAGATTCAGGGCAGAGCTGAGCAGCCTCGCATGCACTTTCCCCACACAGCCACAACTTATATATTCATTTATTTTGATTTATTACCCAACTTTTCTGAATATGAAATTCACTCAAGGCATTTCACAGTATATTTGAATAGTAGCAGATGAGCAAAAGGTCATTTGCTGCTTTACACTAGAGAGCTTTATGGCTTTTCAATACAACTGATGGCAAACATTTGCATTTGTCCGTTTCCAACACATTGCCAAACGGAGAATATCAGAGAACATATGAAGTTCCAAGCAGGATCGGAACAAAAGTCCACCGAGCCCAGAATCCTGTCTCCGATCACTTGGAAGCAATCAGCAGGTCCTTACGGGGAGATCCATTTCATGGAGGTGGCCATCCCCATCTCTACCTGGCCAGTAATTAACGGCTCTGTCCTCTAGAAGCTTCCTATGCTCTTAGCCTTGACCACATCTTCTGACAACAAATTCCAAAGCTTAATCGTGCCTGACTGAAAAAATACTTTCTTAAATTTGTTATAAATCTGCCACAAGTTAGTTTCATGGAGCATCTCCTCCTTGTCCTTAGATAACTGTCCGATCCATAATTTTATAACCTGCTGTCATACCCATTCATTCATCTCCTCTGAGGAGCTCTAATCTCTTCAGCCTTTCCTCATAAAGGAGCCGTTCCATCCCCTTTATCACTTTGGTTGCCCTTCCCTGTTTCTCTTCTGTGTTTGTTATGTCTTTTGTTGAGATGGAGCGACCACAACCGCACACATTACTCAGGGTGCCGTCGCACCCTGGATTGATACAGGAGCGTTATCATATTCCTTTTATTCTCCTCCTTTTACAGGAATTCCTAACATTCTATTCACTTTCTGAACTCCGCTGCACACTGGGCTGAGGATTTCCACAAAGACTCCAAAATCCTTTCCCTGAGTGGTGATGCCAAATACAGAGCCCGGTACTGTGTACTTATAATTAGGATTTGTTTTCCCTTTCTGCGTCACTTTGCACTTGTCCACATTAAATTTCACTTGATGTTTAGATGCCTAATTTTCTAGTATTGCAACATCCTCCTGCAGTTTCTCTAGAGTGAGCTTGCATTTTAACACTTGGAATAACTTTATGTCATCTGCAAATCCGATCTCCTCATTCAATGCTCCCTTTTCCAGATCATTGGTCCCAGTACAGATCCCTAAGGCCTCTCTCCACTGCAGACCTACTCTTTGGGATCCTGCCGGATACTTGTAGCCTGGAAACAGGATACTGGGCTTGATGGACCCTCGTTCTGACCCAGTATGACAAGTCTTATGTTCTTAGTCCCTCTATTTTAAGCAGTTGCCAACTCAGAATAAGCCATTGCCTCCTATCCCAAGACTTTAATTTGCTGAGGAATCTCCCATGGCAGACCTTTTGAAATGCGGTCTGAAAATCACCAGCTTGCCCTTATCCACTTGTCTATATAGAGTAGACCTTCAAAGAATTCTAATAAATTAGTGAGGCACAACCTCCATTTGCTAAATGCATGCTGGCTCTTCCATTTTAAGCCAAGTTTATCCGTAAGAACATAAGAGGTGCCATATTGGGTCAGATGAATGGTCCATTGAGCCCAGTGTGATGATGCACCAGTTTGTGGCTTAGTCCCTGAGCAGGAATCCCAGGTTAAACCCCTAGGAGCAGTGCAGGATTAGGTAAATAAGAGAAGAGCAAAAGTAGTTATGCAGGGAACTACATTTCCCATAGTGCCTCTGCTTAGTTTCTTGGGCTAGAGGCCATCACACCTGGCTCAGGACTACTTGAATGGGTTATCACCTCTCAGACTTGGGGGAGGGGCCAGAAGAGGCTGGTGGAGCAGCTAAGCAGGGGCTGAGGAGGAGGTGGCTGGGAACAACTGGCCATGGAGGAGAAGGATGGAGCTGGGGGAGGAAGGAAGGACCCACCTGTGAAAGGAAGCAGGCTTGGCCTTTTGTTCACCATGGATGAAGGCAGCGAGGATGAGGAGGACCCGAAGGCAAGGTTTACCTATCAGCTCAACCACCAAACCATGCCTGCTGCGAAAAGGGGGAACTTGAACTGCTAATCCTCGGGGAAGGTGAAAAGAGGAGAAGTTTTACAGAGGGGCCTGAGGAAGCCAGAGAAGGGGGACAGATAAGACAGAACTGGAAATGCCGCACCCTGTTTTGATTTTGGCCAGTTTGTTTTCTTCAAGCGTGCACAGCTGCTGCTGCTGCAGGGAACTGGGATGCAGCCAGTGAAGTGGAAGGGATGCGAGTAATGGCAGCGGTGGGAAGTTATCCCTTGTTCTCCAGCAGGACTTTCAGACCTGCACAGAGATGGACTGCTCCTCACTTAGTAAGCGGCATCCAGGAACTACACAGGAGTACCAGACTTTCCATCAAGAAGGAGTTTTACAGAGCCAGGCTTTGGATCTGCACATGAGTAAGTTGGTACTGACTGGTAAATCGATGAATTGGGATTGGACAGACGTGAAAGTCTCACCCATCGGCCTTGTGATTGAAACCACAGGTTGAGAGTGGGGACTCCCCCTGTGGGAAACTGAACTTTCATGGCTGAAAAAAAGGAAACCACTTGCTATCCAGAATCCCAGAGGGTACTGGGACTGCAGAATTACCTAACAGCAGTACTAGCAGAATTAGAAGTGCTGTCTAGTGAAACCTAATTAACCTGAGTCTTATAGCTCATGTCTGGGAGTTGCAACTGTTTTGTTTTCCAACCCAGGAGTGCAGACTTATTAGTTACTGGAGAATTGCATTTCTACCTGAAGAATAAAGTTGACTTTTTCTGAAATTGAAAATACAAAAACCAATCAGAGGTGCAGGGACTAAAAATATATATATATAGTAGTTTGATATCATGTTCCTTTCTTAGTAGTGATTTAAGATATATATATAAAATACACTCAGAGCCAGAGTGGGGGAAAAAGCACTTGTGCTCATGAAAGGATTAATGGTACAGTGCACAGAAAAAAATGTTCCTGGACAAGGAATGCTATATTTGGGTATCTCCCTTGGAGAACCTTTGTATTCGTTAATTGAATTGATTTGTCAGAATGTATTATAATTGTAACTTTGTTCTCCTCTAATAACCTTCGTAAAACATTGTGTCCTTCAAAGATAGACTGTTCTTTACTAACATTTTGTAACTTTTGAGATACATTGTAACTGTCTCACTAATCGAGTTAGTTTTCTACTCCCAGCTTAGTTTAGACGTTGTTTGTCTCTAGATAGTCCCTTTAGAGACACTGGTGTGTATTTGTGTTTTACTCAAATTGAATCATTACAGGCTTTATTAAGTGTGTATTAATAAAGGACATTTTTTTCTATATATCATTAATCCTTTCATGAGCACAAGTGCTTTTTTTCCCCACTCTGGCTTTGAGTGGATTTTATATATATCAAACTACTAGGTGTGCTGTTTTAATCCACTGTCTCTTGCCCACAATGGGCTTCAAACAGTATCAGTATGTGACACCTTATGTTCATATCATGCACCAAAGTTCCTTTAAAATATCACCTAAAAACGTTTTATTACCAAAAGGTATCCTAAAAAAAACTAAATTTAATTTATATATGGCACTTAAAGGGAAAAAACTACTATCATTCAAATCTCTCAGTAACAAACTCAAAGCTCTACTTATCTCTACGACGGGTGTTGTACTTTGTCAGCTGCATCACTAATAGCGATTCGTTAACCCAACACGACCATGTTTCGGCATCATAAGATGCTTTCCGCAGGGGTTTGTCACAGTCACATTGAAACACTGCACAAATGCTGACCTCCAAATGACATATATATATATATAGGGGTAGATTTTCAAAGGGTTACGCGCATAATAATAATAAATAATAATAAAACCTACCCCCTGCGCGTGCAAGCCCCTGGAGGTTCGCGCGCCGGCAGCTGACTGGCACGCGCAAGATACGCCTGCAAGAGGCAGGCGTAAAAAAGAAAATAAGGTAGGGGGGATTCAGGTAGGGCTGGGGGGTGGGTTAGATAGGGGAAGGGAGGGGAAGGTGGGGGGGGGGGGGGGGGGGGGACCTTGGAAAGCCTTCGAGGCTCCCCTCGGGCTTGGCGCGCACAAGGTACTCCCCGCTGTCTTCAGCGCGCCGGATCAGACCGCGCTGGGGCCTTGCCGCGGGCGTTCTCTCCGTGAGGGCGGCGCCGCTGAACTCTGCTGGGGGCTCCGCCCCTTGGAATCTGACCTCAGCAGCAGAGACTTATTTAAAGCCACTTCAGGCTTCCCTGCCAGCTTCTGTGAGTGCCAGATGCCAGTTCATGTAACCCTTACAGCTCCTGCTTGATCCTGCTTCAGTTCCAGTTCCTGTGTTCCTGCTCCTGTGGTCCTCGCTCTGCTTCCAGCCCTTGCCTTCAGATTGTCTCCTTGGTACTGATCCGGCTGGGTGTATTGTTTCTCCTGCCTCTGCTCCTCCCGACTTCTGGTGTGTTTTCGAGTTCCTGCTTGTCTTCAGCCTGCCCCCACTCCTGGCCTGGATTATCGATTAGCTGCACCGCTGCCTGCCTCGACTCTTGGACCTTCTCTGTTCTTCCGGATCCCCGCCAGCCCAGACTCGGACTGTTTATTGGACTCCCTCCACCAAGACGCCTTCGCTCAGGTCCTGCCGACCCCAGAACCCAAGGGCTCAACCTGCGGGGAACGAGGGCTGGTAAAGGTAAAGGTTCAGTCTGACCTCCTGCCGGCTGCAAGCACCTTCCGAGGGCCTCCCCTTGGTAGTTCCAACTGCTCTCAAGCCGGCTGAAAGGTCCACAAACCCAACAGTACTTAGGTGATCCAGTAACCCCCTGCCACACTCAGACAGTGGCCACTCCCTAAAAGTACATTCAACTTTTTGCTGCTCACTCCCTATATCAAGTGGTGGATCTCTGTCACCTCGTTAATAACTATTTATGGATTTTTCTTCCATGAACTTGTCCAACCCTTTTTTTAAACCCAGCTTTGCTAGTTACCTTGACCACATCTTCCAACAATGAATCCCACAGCTTGATTGTCTGAGTGAAAACCTACTTTCTGCAATTGGTTTTAAATCTGCTCTCTGTTAGCTTAAATGAGTGTCCCTAGCCCTAGTTTTATCTGAAAGGGCAAATAACCGTTCCCTACTTACTTGTTCTGTTTGTAGACCTCAGTCATATCCCCTTTCCAAGATGAAGAGCCCTAAGCTAACCTGTTTAGCCTTTCTTCAAACGGGAGATGTTCCGACCCCTTCACTATTTTTGTTGCCCTTCTCTGTGCCTTTTCTAACTCCGCTGTATCCTCTTTGAGATGGGGCGACCAGAATTGCACACAATACTCAAGAATGACTGGTAACTTTGTTCTAGGCGCTAGCTCCCAGCACGTTAATCTGCAGCTTCCTGGATCACACTCAGAGCCCTTTCTAAAAGTGGCATTACAGGGACAGATTTTAATGCAGCTCTGATAACTCTGGGGTGAAGACCATCGGCTCCTATCCCCCTCCCTCCACTGTCATCTCATCCACACATTGAGACTCCAGATCTCAACCTGCCTCTGGGGGTCCTGCAGAGAATGCCACCCTGGCGGGTCTGCATTTCAATGTCCTACCTAACAGCCAGAACGTCCCTCCCTGCACCTTCCTATGTCACTGCTACCCCCATGACATAGGACAGTCGACTCCTCCCCAGCACTCTCTGAGATCCTATCTGTCACATCGAGCAGCCCCTCTGCACAGACTGCAGTGAGGATCCTGGGAAGTAAAAAAAAAACCCCATTCACACTCAGCCTTCCCTTCCCCACTCCTGACGTCAGCACACAGGAGTAGGTTTTGGCGCACAGACTGGATTATTCTTTTCCCCGGAAAATAAAGCACTTGACAGTGGCAGTCTCTGTGTGCTCCCATCGAGACACTTCAGAAACCTGGCACCAGGACAATATAAACAACGCAAGGGGGGTGGGGGGGGGGAGGAGAGGTGAGAACCAGAAAAGGAAAACCAGACTTATGGAATCCTCTGACATTAAAAAAAAAAAAAGTCAGATAAATGAGAACCTCTGTTTGCAATCAGTTAAAGTGTTGCAGAAATAAAATTAGATGGACTGGACATTGGACATCTTGTTGCACTGTTCTTTACCATGAAGGGCTGGCCGTACAGCCTGTACTTACAACACTGCACACTTGGAGGATGGGCACAGGGATACAGAGCCTGTCACCTCTCGGACTGGAGGGCTCAGGGGATGGGAGCAGGGATACAGAGTCTGTTATCTCTAGGACTGTAGGGCTCAGGGGATGGGCGCAGGGATACAGAGCCTGTCATCTCTAGGACTGGAGGGATCGGGGGATGGGAGCAGGGATACAGAGCCTGTCACCTCTAGGACTGGAGGGAGCAGGGGATGGGAGCAGGGATACAGAGCCTGTCACCTCTAGGACTGGAGGGAGCTGGGGATGGGAGCAGGGATACAGAGCCTGTCACCTCTAGGACTGGAGGGATCAGGGGATGGGAGCAGGGATACAGAGCCTGTCACCTCTAGGACTGGAGGGAACAGGGGATGGGAGCAGGGATACAGAGCCTGTCACCTCTAGGACTGGAGGGATCAGGGGATGGGAGAAGGGATACAGAGCCTGTCACCTCTAGGACTGGAGGGATCAGGGGATGGGAGCAGGGATTCAGAGCCTGTCACCTCTAGGACTGGAGGGATCAGAGGATGGGAGCAGGGATACAGAGCCTGTCACCTCTAGGACTGGAGGGATTAGGGGATGGGTGCAGGGATACAGAGCCTGTCACCTCTAGGACTGGAGGGCTCAGGGGATGGGAGCAGGGTGACAGAGCCTGTCACCTCTAGGACTGGAGGGATCAGGGGATGGGTGCAGGGATACAGAGCCTGTCACCTCTAGGACTGGAGGGATCAGGGGATGGGTGCAGGGATACAGAGCCTGTCACCTCTAGGACTGGAGGGATCAGGGGATGGGAGCAGGGATACAGAGCCTGTCACCTCTAGGACTGGAGAGATCAGGGGATGGGTGCAGGGATACAGAGCCTGTCACCTCTAGGACTGGAGGGATCAGGGGATGGGCGCAGGGATACAGAGCCTGTCACCTCTAGGACTGGAGGGATCAGGGAATGGGAGCAGGGATACAGAGCCTGTCACCTCTGGGAGTGGAGGGATCAGGGGATGGGTGCAGGGATACAGAGCCTGTCACCTCTAGGACTGGAGGGATCAGGGGATGGGAGCAGGGATACAGAGCCTGTCACCTCTAGGACAGGAGGGATCAGGGGATGGGTGCAGGGATACAGAGCCTGTCACCTCTAGGACTGGAGGGATGAGGGGATGGGAGCAGGGATACAGAGCCTGTCACCTCTAGGACAGGAGGGATCAGGGGATGGGAGCAGGGATACAGAGCCTGTCACCTCTAGGACTGGAGGGATCAGGGGATGGGAGCAGGGTAACAGAGCCTGTCACCTCTGGGACTGGAGGGATCAGGGAATGGGAGCAGGGATACAGAGCCTGTCACCTCTAGGACAGGAGGGATCAGGGGATGGGTGCAGGGATACAGAGCCTGTCACCTCTAGGACTGGAGGGCTCAGGGGATGGGAGCAGGGTTACAGATGTCTTGACATAGACTGTATTCCCCTGAGAAAAGGAATGGAGAAGCTGTTAAACCATGTACACAAATTCAGAGTTGTCCACATAAAGGCAGGAGAAGTGAAATTTGAAAATAGTATTACTATTTTAAGATTTCCCAGCCATGGTAATGCTGAAAGGCTGATCACTGGCATTAGTTTAGACAGAGTAAATAAACCAAAATGTGCCCTGATGTTTCCTGCAAGGATTAAAGCCTAAGGTGAGCAGGGACGGAAAGTGTCTGAAACCTGAAATATGAGGAAGGCAAATCTGGAATCGGTCAAAGCTATCAGAAAGGCGAGACCACCAGGAAGTGCCCTTTTGAAAATTTAGAGTACGAGAGGACAAACAGCTGCAGGAGAGGATTTTCCACGGGACTAAGTCAGCACACCTGCGACGAGTTTTCCCATGCTCAGCCTCCTCTTTCAGCTCAATAAAGACGCGGCGCAGTTGCAAAGATCAAAGAGAGGGAATTATTGGACAAGAAATACTCCTCCTGTAC
This sequence comes from Rhinatrema bivittatum, assembly GCF_901001135.1. NCBI lineage: Eukaryota > Metazoa > Chordata > Amphibia > Gymnophiona > Rhinatrematidae > Rhinatrema > Rhinatrema bivittatum. Next base: position 6,325,592 of record NC_042618.1, on the reverse strand, counting down.
TACTAACCCATGCAGGCAGGCCTGGGAAGTGGGAAAGCGGAGCTCCCAGCCCTAAGGCCGCAGGAGAACCAGAGAGAGCTGGTGCAGGACTGGGACAGAGGCCCGCTGAGAGCTGCGCTTACTCATCGGAAAAGACTGAACTGCTCTACCTGTGAGAGCCCCCTGCGGGCCCCAGGGTTTCTATTCTGAGCGACAGCCCCCGGACTTTAATATTGTGCCTGCTGAAAGAAAGCCCGGCAGTGAGGAGAGAGAGCGCTGTGGAGTCGCAGCGCTCCTGCTGGGAGGGAGGGGACTTGCAAGTCGGTCTCTAATGCTGGCTCTGAGGACGCTTCGAGCCCTCTCTCTCTTTTTTTTTTTTTTTTTTGCCGGACTCTTTTTGGGGGTTGCCCGTTTACTCCTGATGTGCTCCACACAGGAAAGCAAACCTGCCACCTCTTCCTAACAGGGCTGGTTTCAGGGCTGCCAGCTTTTCCACAGACCAGGACTGGGAAAGGGGGAGGGGGGGAGATGACGCCCTCCCCCCCCCCCCCCCCAAAGCACTAAGCCGGCCCTGGGAAGCGGGGGAGGGCAAGGTTCCCCGTGGAGTTTGTCCCTTTGGATGACTGGAAATGCTGTGGAAGAGGGCGGGCAGAGGGCAGAGTTCCCAGGTAAGAGCCTCAGGGATAATAATTCTAGGAAGCTGGGAGCCCTATCATCATCTGCTTCCCAACCCTCCCTGGCATTTGCATCCTGGGAGGTGTGAGATGAGTGAATGGCAGGGGGTCTCTGCACAGCGCACTCTCTCAGGGCTTGGAGCAAGTGTATTAGGCGCTCGGCGAACCTTACAACCCTGCGCCCATCCCCCCCAGCTCTCACCACGCACTCAATTAAAAGCGATGCATTTATCACAATCGATTTTATATGAAAAAAGGCATTCAAAGTACAGATTTCCAATGCAAAAATATCACTTACAACAACATGGATGTTTTATTTACAAGCAGTGCTGTGATGACAATGAGGAAACCCTGCAAAAAAAGACTCTTGGAGCCCACAGGCCTTCTGTAAAAAGTGCATTTGGTTTGGGCTTGGCCCTCAGAAAGCCATGAATAAACTGAAGTACAATATAGTAAACCTCCCATATCAAAATGACCCTAAATACCAGAACTCAAGAAGTAAGAACCTTACGCATGAAAATGCAAATATTACACCAGGCCCTAAAACCCCAATACACCTTCTATTAAGAAAACAGAACAAGCCAGGCTGCTATAGACTCCTGAACAGAAACTACATAGTAGCAGTAGCAGAATACCTCACCTCCATCACACACCAGAACATAGACAGACCCTCGCCAAATACAGAATAAAGTGACAATAAACTATACAGACAAAAACTGTACTGGAAACTGCAGAAAGCCAGACTCTGTATGTAATGCAACCATCACTGTCTCTCATTCTCCCACCCCTCCTTAATCCCTACCCCCCCCCCCCTCTTTTCCCTCTCCCCTTCCCCCCCACCCAACCTCACCCTTTCCTTCTCCCACTGGACATACCATGCTAATAACTGCCTAGGATAAATCTATGTTTACGTATCTTATAGTTTTTGTTGATTATATATATATATTTATCTCTCTCTAATTGTTTCTTAGTTTAAATTCTGTACTGTCTTCCATTGCCCAGGTTTTACGCTCCCTGTTTAATGTAACTTTACTTTCTACCTTGATGTTAATTGGTTTCCCCTCAGTTACATTGTAAACCGGTACGATAAGACCTAGTCTTGAGCATCGGTATAGTAAAAGAAATTAAATAAATAAATAAAATAAATAATGCATCAGTGGAAAAAAAGAAGCATCACTATTCCTCATAAACAATAAAATCATAAAATATAAAACAATCATAATGATAAAACCATACTAATAAAAAATATGTATTTGAAGACAGCTGATGAATAGAATACCATTATATAATTAAATTCATTAACACATTTTTAAAAAGTTCCTATAAGCCAATAAAATATTTCAAAACACCAGATAAAGATAAATTAATTTCCAGTTTTCTATACTTGGGAACTTTGGATTTAGTCATCTTGAAATTGTCCTGGACTAGTGTAGGAAGGGGAGCTACACAAAAACTTTGTCTATTTTCTCTCATATATACACACACTTTCTAACAAACAGATGCTCATTTTCAAAATGCACACTCACTGTCACGCACATACACTTGGTCGCTCAAACTCTATCACATGCTCACATATTCAAATACACTGACTCACAGTCTCTCGTATGCTCATATCATACACCCACATTCACTCTTTCACATGGACACTCATATTCTCACATGCTCACACACATGGTCGCTCAAACTCTATCACATGCTCACATATTCAAATACACACACTCGCTCACAGTCTCTCGTATGCTCATATCATACACCCACACTCACTCTTTCACATGGACGCTCATATTCTCACATGCTCACACACATGGTCGCTCAAACTCTATCACATGCTCACATAATTCTGTGCCACCAGCTTAAGTGGGTTTTCCTGCCCGCAGGCTTGTGATCCTGTCTGGTATGTCAGCCTCATACCGGCTGACTCAGGAGTGTTTGACTTCCTGCCTGGGATCCAGTCGGGTACGTCAAAATCTTGTGCCGCCGTCTCGGGGTGTGTCTTTCTGCCCACGGGCCTGGGATCCCATCAGGCACATCATAATCCCGTGCCGCTGTCATTAATGACTTTCTGCAGGGCTTGGGAGCCCCTTGGCCAACTCATTCTCCTGGCCTCGTTTTATTATTATGATTGTTTTATATTTTATGATTTTATTGTTTATGAGGAAGAGTGATGTTTCTTTTTTTCCACTGATGCATTACATACAGAGCCTCCTATGCTCATATCATACACACACACTCACTCTTTCACATGGATACTCATACTCTCACATGCTCACACACATTGTCGCTCACACTCTATCACATGCTCACATATTCAGATACACTGACTCACAGTCTCTCGTATGCTCATATCATACACACACACTCACTCTTTCACATGGATGCTCATACTCTCACATGCTCACACACATGGTCGCTCACACTCTATCACATGCTCACATATTCAGATACACTGACTCACAGTCTCTCGTATGCTCATATCATACACACACTCTTTCACATGGATGCTCATACTCTCACATGCTCACACACATGGTCGCTCACACTCTATCACATGCTCACATATTCAGATACACTGACTCACTCACAGTCTCTCGTATGCTCATATCATACACATACTCTTTCACATGGATGCTCATACTCTTTCACATGCTCACACACATGTGCAGTCACCTGCTCCCTCTTGTTCCACTTTTCCTTCTTTTCCCTCTCACTCAACCCCTTCTCCTCCCTTCCTCCTCATTCACTTACCTCACTTTTCCTTTCATCTCTTCTCAGTCACTCAGCCTCCTTGGCTTCCCTTCCATCCCATATCATTCATTTAACCCCCCCCCCTCCCCCCAATGCCATTCTCTCTCACTTGGCCCTCCCCCGCTCACACCCCACCTCTTCCCTTTCACCTCAATCAGCATCATTTTCCCTCCTGTCCGTGGGGCCTGGAATCCTCGCGGGCAAGTCATAATTCAGTGCCATCGGCTTAAGTGGGTTTTCCTGCCCGCAGGCTTGTGATCCTGTCTGGTATGTCAGTCTCACACCGGCTGACTCGGGAGTGTATGACTTCCTGCTTGGGATCCCGTCAGGCACATCATAATCCCGTGCCGCTGTCATTAATGACTTCCTGCAGGGCTTGGGAGCCCCTTGGCCAACTCATTCTCCTGGCCGCGTATTGTCAGACGTCTGCACTGCCGGCGCTAGGTTTGTCTTTCTGCCCGCAGGGCCCGGGATCCCCACGCGTGTGCCATTGTTTGGGGCAGCAGGTGATTTTTTTTTTTCTGTCTGGGTGTGGATTCAGGGTGAGGCGGCCACCACAGGAGTATTTTGAGGGGCACATTTTCCCGCTCTAAAATTTTACTGCCAGAGGCTGCCACTTCGCTACGTCTCATGATAGATCCGCCCCTGACTGTCACCCCCTCCCTGCAGAAGTGTGTGTGTCTCTCTCTCACCAATTACTGTCACCCTTCCCTCCCAGATCAGTCTTTCTGTGGCTCTCACCAGCCACTGTCAAGCCCCCTCCCCAGACCAGACTCTCTCATCACTGTCAGTGTCTATCCCTAGACCAGAGTCCCTGTCCAGGAGTGAGATGAAGCTGCTGCTACCTAAGAATGGGGTCTGCCTATTCAACACTTCAGGTCTCCTGATCTGCTCCCCACCAGCCACCCCCCTACCCTGCCTCCAAGTTGGCTCTGCTGCACAGCAGAGAATAATGAATTTGGGAGGGAGCGGGGGATGAGGAGCTGACTTCGAGGCAGCGCGCACACAGCGAACCCGAGACTGGGGCAGGGCGGTGGCATCAGGAGACCCGCTAGCACCTTCCATCCAGACCATCGGCAATCGGCTTCCTCCCCACCCATAGTGCAGGCTGCCAAGTGAGCAGGCAGCAGAGGCAGAGGGACCACAGAAGACAGGCTCGGCGTTGCCGCAGTTTTTTTTTTACTTTTTGCTTCTATTTTTGTGAGCCTCAGAGGCAGGAGGTCAGCCGACCCAGGCATCACAGCGTCGGCATGGGAAGGAAACCGGCCGCAAATTAGAAAGCAGCTCTGCTCTGCGCGCCCAAGGAGACCCCCCTTGCCCAGCCACCCCAAAGCAGGCGCCTGCGCAGCGTGGTGGGCACGTGGGACGCTGCGCGCTTTGCACAGTCAGGCAGTCGGACTGCAGCAGAGCAATGTGAGGCGGACGCTGCAAGGGCGTTTTGAGGGGAGCATGTTTTGGCCGCCTGAGGTGGGGGCTTCACCCTGCCTCATTACAGAACTACTCCGGGGGGGGGGGGGAGAAATATTCCCCTCATTTGCATATATTGTTACATACATGCGGCCTCGAAAGGCCTTGCATTCTGTTATGTAGCGGGTGTTTTAGTGTGCCCTTGGGCCTCTGCCTGTCCCCAGATGAATCCAGGACCGAACCGAGGGTTGACGGCGCGTTCCGGCATGGCCGACGGTCTTACCCTCTGCCAGGCCTGCAAGCTCCCAAGGCCAACAACAAGATGATGTTGGAATGTGAATGGTCCTCCGACCATTCCGAGCCCTTTCGGACCTGCTGCTTAGATCGGCAAGGAGCAGCAGGCCTGGCCTGAGGATGAGGGCAGACGGGCCTTGACATGACGACATGACACCATGGTTGATGCAACGGCATCACAGACGGTTGAAGACATAACACCAGGACTATTGAAGACATGACACCAGGACTATTGAAGACATGACACCAAGGCTGATGCGGATGGCATCAAAGACAAGGGCTGGAACAAGATAGTTGAGGACATGACACCAAGGCTGATGCAAAGACATCATGGACCAGGGTTGATGCAGCGGCATCCCGGACCAGCGTTGATGCGACAACATCAGAGACATGACGAGGAAGTTGACAGTCCAAACGAGACAAGAAACTGAGCAGGAAGGACATAGGCACTGTCTCTCAGGGCGCCCTACTCAGCCCACCTTCATGGGCGGACCCAATGGGCTGGTCGCGGACCACCCTATCCCACTGCGCGCCCTACACAGCCCGAGGAGGCTGGTCACGGACCACGCTGAGAACGGGACAAGCGCAGGGAAGAATCCAGCCAAGGCAGAACTTCGACGACGAAGCCAGATGTCATCCAAAGCACCACAAAGGCTGGCAGGGCAAGACAGATCAGGAGCACAGAGAACACCAGTCCACTGCTGGCATCTCCCATGATGAAGCTGCGTCACCCGGAGATCCACGGCCGGCAAAACAGAAGGCTCTGGAACAAGCACGAACACCAAGAAGGGCCGGACGCCAAGGAACATGACATGAAGAAGACGAAACAAAGAGGAGCTCCATGAAGAAGACCTGATAGAGCTCTGGCAGGCAGGAGCCTCCAGAGTGAAGTAACTCCAATGCAAGGCAAGACTGAAGTGACGGAGCAGCCCTTAAATAGGGCTGGAGCAGGAAGTCCAATCATAAGTGGGGCCAGCACACTTCCTGTGTCTGGCCCTTTAAATATTGAAGGGAGACACGCGCCAGCGCCTAAGGGAAGCAGCAGGAACTTGTGCAGGACCGCGGACAGCGGCCTGCTCTCCCGCACGCTACAATGGCAGAGCCAGGGAGGTGATTGCTTGCAGGCAGGCCCCAGGGCAGCCTCCAGGCTGCTGAATGAGGCCCCCCTCGACGGTATTGCAGCTCCCAGCCGCTGGGGCAGGCTGACGGTGGCTCCCTGACACGGATGCAGGGTTCAGGGCGGCCTCCGGGCCGCAGAAGGAAACCGGACATCGGTGGCGGCTCCCTGCCGCATGGGCAATCGAAGATGGCCCAAGCCATGCAGAAACGGGCACAAGATGGACGGCCTCCGGGCCGCATAAGGAAATCCAGTCCGCGGCTCCAGCCACACGGGAAGGCCCGACATCGGCGGCGTCCATGCCGCGTCGGGTGAAAGCAGCAAAGAGGTGAGCTGTGCCTGCTCGCGGGGGGACCCGCGGGCAGGGTCCATGACATATATTTTAGATACTGCCTGTGAATGACTTAAGGAGTACGTCTGTGTAGGAATTAAAGGGCATCTATGCACACAATCAAAAATAATGCATTTATAATACATTTTATATGAAAGGACATTTTTTAAGGAAAACTATCCCTTACAAGAACGTATATATTATGTATGTTGTAAGACAGTATAAGCAAAAGCCCCAAGTGTCCTATATATAACAAAGAAATCAATAAGAGGTACTGGGTCTTTCATTAATCCCAAACTATAAAGAATGTGACAGAACCCCTGTAGAAATCCTACATCTGCTGTTCTGCAAATAGACACTTTGTATCTACAAAAAACAGCCCTAATAGTGGGTGCAGACAGAATTAGGATGCTTGCCCTTACTATTTACCATTCAAAAAAGAAAATTCAAATTCTGGGATCATCTCAATAACAGTGACACAAACTCCTTCCACTACCAACCTCTTTGTGAAGAAACACAAAATCCTGGAAAAAAAAAAATAGAACTCAGCACCGATGTAGCAAACCTGCCCTCAGACAACTATAACCAGGCATATTAAAAGGCAGGAATGCAAATATTGCAACGTGCCCTAGAATACCTATACACCTCCTATACAGAACAAACTGGACTACCACAGATCCCTATACACAAAATACACACCAGCGGAATACCTCACCTCATTTACAAATGCAAGAAACAGGCAGACTCTCTCAAAACACAGCATAAGTGATAACAGACTAGGAATAGAAAGATGCAGACAAAAACGGACCCGAAAACTCAGAGAAGGCAGACTTTGTATGCAATCAACACTGGAGAAACAGAAATGCATTTTTCCATTTTCTTCTTGTGTTTTGTAGGGGACGATGCAGATCAGAGAGAGAAAGGGACACTTCTGAAGAGAGGCAGAGGGAAGGTGCAACGCTCAGGTTGTTTGACAGCTTCTCTGGATTTATTCTTCATTCTGCTAACTCAGAACTGCTTCCAGTTTTCTCATCTTTGGAAATGCAATAGAATAGAGGGCAGGAGGCATTCCTCTGAAGGGAGCAACACTGCACGTGAAATGACTGTTTAATTTCCCAAAACTCAACTGAATAAATTATATGAAAGTGACTCGTCAAATAGGCTGACTAGAATATATAATTGTGCAACATCTTGGAAGAAGTCATCACTCTTGTGTGGTTTAAACTGATGCTCCTTCCCAGATTATTACATCAGTTACAAACATCCCCAGTGATTTGAGAGACGGAAAAAAAACCTAGACTAGAAATCCATGAATTAATCTTCCTTCATGGGAAGATCTTAAGTGAGCAAATGAGGCAGGTGTTGGCTTTAGCATATGATAGGGAAACATTCGGCTCCCAGTCCCTTAAACAAAGCGATTCTTCATCTTTCTAGAAATGATGGGAAAGTTTAAGGGTCAGCTATGGAGAATACAGCACATCCTCGGATTTGCAACGTCCCCCCCTGCCGTCATCCCCAAGTCTCCAGCCTGCTCCACACCTCCAGCATGGATTTCACTTTCCGGGAGCTGCTTGAGGCTCTGGACAGTGACTTCAGTGCATCCAAAGCTGGTCCCCAGCCTGCAGGCCACGAGCCTGAAAGATGCAGCGGGAGCAAAGCTTGGGGGGCAGAGACGGCTGTGGGAGCCAGCACAGGGCACCCAGAAGAGCCAGGCTCCTCGCTCTGCCTGCAGTGGCAGCCAATGCTTAAGTCCACAGGAGAAACCAAAATATCCTATGCACCAAAAAGATCTCTAATGGACACTTCCTCTACAAATAAATTCCAACTCCTAAAAAATGTCCAATGAATTCCTCTAAGTATTTATTGTTTTAAAGGGCTGAGTAGCCTCTAATTTATGAGAAACCCTTAATAAACAATCAATTTGCTAAAGAATTTTTGAAGGAGGAAGTGGAATGTTTCATAAACTTTCAATGCATTACTGGCATTATTGGTATATTTTGAAATTACATGAGGGTTTACAGGAGATTCCAAGATTTGCTTTTAAACTTGGTAGGAACATTAGAGACATTCTTGTTAACTCAGATTTTGCTGATGAGACACACATACACAATCTGAGAGTGATGGTATTAGATTGGGCCACCAAGCTTGCAAAAAGTGCTCGGTGTGTGACCAATCTTTTGAAGGAGACATTTTACCGTTTTTTGCTAAAGGCAAATTTAGATTGAAAGCTGTCACAAATTGTGAGTCAAGAGGTGTGATATATGGGCTATGGTGCCCTTGTCCGCTGTTAGATATTGGTAAAACCAAGAGGAGTTTGAAAACTCGTATGATAGAACACCCTAGTGCCATATCGAGGGGTAGATTGGAGGCACCTTTAGTACAACACTGTTTGGAAAAAGATCATACTTTTGCTACTTTGAAGTTCGCAGTGATCGAGAAACCCAGTCCTTGAAATCGCGGAGGTAATTTTGATAATTATCTTATGCAAAGGGAACAAAAGTGGATATATTTTTTTGACACAGTAACCCCCAAAGGCCTTAATAAAGAAATCGATTGGTCAGTTTCTTAGTAACATCAGGGCAAGTTAGTGTGTCGAGATTGCATGATGGGCCAAGAAGTTTGTGATGGTGCCACTGAACTACAAGTTTCCGGTGACGTATTTCATCAAAAGCTATCGTGTTCTACATTGTGTTTTATATGAGTGGCCAGATTGCATGATGGGTTAAGTAGTTTGTGTTGGTGTCATTGAACTACAAATCTTCCGGTGACATACTTCGCTGAGAGCTTTAAATTTGATAGGTGGTTTTGAGTGAATGGCGGAGACGTTTAAACGCCATGTCGAGATCTTGAGAGACGTTTGATTTCGTCCTGGTAAGTTGTATGATATCTGTTGCTTTGGTTTTTTAAGATCTATGTGCACCTGGGTATACGGGTAAAAGTTACCAACGGGGTGGTGTTGAGATTTTATTGTGTAGTGAACTTTCCCGGTGTGTTTAATTGATGGTTGGAGGAGGTTATACCTTGATTTAACATGTGCGTGTTTTTATGTTTTTTAGGATCTGTGAATATTTTGCCATTATTAAAGAAAAGTTAAATATCTGTTCCCCCTGAAGAAGACTTTTTATAGTCAAAACATGGCCCATGTCAGGTTTGGGTGTTGAGTGATCCCTATTCTTGGCTAAGTATTCTTTTTTGTTAACGTTTGATACTAAGCTGGTACACAGTGGCTTAATAGATTTTTTGTTTTTATTTTATTTTATTTATTTAGGTTTTTATATACCGGCATTCATGAAGCGATCACATCATGCTGGTTTACAAATAATCAGGGGTGCAATAAATACATCATGCTTGAATAGCTAGAAATCATAGTTTATTTATTTTTTTTATTTATTTGTGTTTTTCTATACCGGCATTCACGGGAGTACGTATCATGTCGGTTTACATAAAACAAGGGGTGATCAATACATTATAACTACATAACTAAAACATAAGAGTATACATTACAGGAGTATAAACAAGTGCACGGAAGAGAAAGTTACAATAAAACAGGGGTTATTCTAACTGGGATTAGAGTTAAAGGAAAGATAAACAAGTTTAACAAGAAGTAAAACATTGTAGTGATTGGTTTGTAGTGGTTTAATAAATAATAAATAAATAAATAAATAAATAAATGGTTTAATAAATATATAATAAATAAATAAATAAATAGTGGTTTAATAAATAATCATTTAAGTGGATGTTGGGTATTGGGTATATGATGAGACATAAGACAATAAATGATTAAATAAATCTTGCTCAATAGGCTGAAAACTGCCTGTGGCCCATTGTGGGCGAGAGACAGCAGATTAAATCTTTTTTGAGCATATGCTGATGATATTGTCTCTAGTCTGTTAGTATCATTTGCGGTAATAGTTGAGATACTATTTCCCTCTCTAAGATCGCTTTGGTTAGAGTGATTATTCAGAACCAATGTCAGGAAGTATTTCTTCACGGAGAGGGTGGTGGATGCCTGGAATGCCCTTCCGGAGGAAGTGGTGAAGACCAGAACTGTGAAGGACTTCAAAGGGGCGTGGGATAAACACTGTGGATCCATAAAGTCAAGAGGCCGTCAATGAAGAGTGGGTGGCTCGCCAGAATGACGGCTACTGCCTAGAGATAATACCCTTATTCAATAAACATACACATGGTTACTGTGACTCCAACATCGCTCTAAGCTTCAACAGCAAGAGGAAATGTGGAAAAAAGGATCTGCACTCACAAAGAGGGGAGTAGCTGGCTTGTTACGGCGGTTACTACCCCAAACCAAATAAGCCTGATATTTCACTTTCAATGCATATCCAGCATAGCTCTCTGCTTCAACAGCAGGGGAGAAGAAAAACTGATACTTCACGCATATCCAGCATAGCTCCCTGCTTCAACGGCAGGGGAGAAGAAAAACAACCGATAAGGGCTGAATAACATAGTATGGGTAAAACAAATAAGCATGGGTGTAGCTTGCTTATTGCGGCGGTTACTACCCCTACTACCCCAAACTAATCAAGCTAGATATTTCACTTGGATGCAGCTCCATCACTGCTCTCTACATTAAAGGTGGGGGTGGAAGGGAAATAGAACCAAGAGCTAAGAGAAACAGATAAGTATGAGAGAAAAAATGTGTGAAGCTTGCTGGGCAGACTGGATGGGCCATTCGGTCTTCTTCTGCCGTCATTTCTATGTTACTATGTAGGTGGTTGCTTCTGTATTTGTGGTTGTTTTATTTCTGACCATGTCAAGATTACATAAATCATCTCCTTGTTGGACGGTCCTGCTCTCACCTAGGCTTCTCCCTGTGGGAACAAGATGACTTACTTCTCAGGAATTTGTAAAATTTTACTCAACAATTTCACCTGATCTTGGACCAGCCTGGGCATGTTTCATCCACTGCCGGAATTGTTATGTTTTTGTAAGAATGTGAACTCTGGGCTGAGATGAGAGGTGTCTCCGCCCACAGGGAGGAGCCCTGTGAGCCTCACCGTCAGCAGGCATAGTCCCAGTGGCGTGGACACGTTAGAAGTAGAGACTTATTATGAAGGAAGGAAAAAGTAATGTCCACAGAGTTGGAGATGTAATGAGGAATACCCAGAGCGAGGCCACAGGTGAGAAGATCCGGTAATGACCTACAGAGCGGGGTCACTGGGAATCCCATCTGATGAGGGTAGGCACCTCAGGAATACAGATCCGGTAGTGGCCCGCGGAGCGGGGTATGCAGAGGATGTCTGTACAGCAGATGTTGAAGAACTGGTAGAGATGCCGGAACCCAGAAGTGGCTCCCGTAGTTGGTGTGTCAATACTCTGCAGCGCAGGAAATGCAGAACAGCTTCCATTGAAGGAAAGGCAGTAGTGGCCCGAGGCTCGGGGTACACTGTGGGGAATCCTCAATATAGTTCGGATAGTGGGAGTCAGTAGAGGTACTCACAAGAGATGGTTCCAGGAGAGAGAAAGACCTGAGAAGCAGGTCTGGTAGCAGTCAGGCAGGTAGGCCCTCTGAGGAGTGGAAAGCCAGCAACGCAGGGCAGCCCCCGAGGAGAGGGTACTCAGAGCATTGGATGCCAAGACCAGTCAGGAACAGGAAGTCCTCGAATGAGGCGGATTCAGCAAGATGGAACTCCTTGTTAACTCGTAGAAGGCAAGGGCCGGTCAGGTTAAATATAATAGCAGATTGACGAGGTTCCCGCCATGCCATGTACAAAGGAGGCCCTTGTGCGCGCGCGCCTAAGTAATTCTGGATCGGTGATGGCGTCAGCAGCGCCCACGCTGTCCCAGGAATGCCAGAGAGGTTGGCAGGGATTAGCGGAGACTGCCATTCTTCCCACACTTGACGGTGCAGGGAGAAAAGAGATGAGCATGAGAGGTCGCAGCCATCTGCGACCGACAGGCATAACAGGAACGTCTTCATATCCATCAAGGCTCCGCTCAGTTGGTGAGTATGCAGTCGAATTTTGTATTCTAGCCTCTGTACTCAGTTAAGGTGAAGATAGCCAAACCACCATTTTCTGGTAAGGATTATCCGGGAAAATAAAAATGAACTAGCAGCTCAGGACCTTCCTCTGTCCCTCGAAGCACAATGCAGAAGGGACAATATAGCCACACATCTTGAAAAAGAACAAATAATATTTCTTTTCTGTCCAGCTTGAGGAATACAAAAGCAAACACAGGGGAATCTTCTAAGGCTAAGGGGGAAATTGGATTTCATCTTCAGAGAAAAAGTATTCTTTCCTTAGAGAGGGTGAAATTCTGAAATGTTTTGCCAACAGTCAGTCATGGCCGTAACATAAAAATCATTTAGACAAGGTTACAGAGGGAGCAGATATCTGGGGGTACGAATGCATAAACAGATTCTAGAAAACCCTGCTGCTCAAGGAGCTTACACTAATTATCATCCCTGGGGTGATATGAATGCACAGTGGGAGGTCCATATTGAGTAAGCCAGTGAGCGGATAAGTTATCCGGCTAACTTGCCATAGATATTCAGTAGGACAAGTCTCCCACTAGATATACTCAGGAAAATTGTATTTATTTATTTTGAAACCTTCTAATCTGCTCTAAGGCAGATGCACTCTCCCGTTCCTATCGCCAACTCTGGGCAGTATTTACCTGGATGCCTTTAACCATCTGTTCTGTCTTTGAAGTATATTTAAATGTGGGCATGTATATGTTTTCTTATTATGCTGCCTCTGGTGTCATTTTGTGATATTGTTCAGCTCTAATGTTCTGCACGTTGTAGAGTTCCTTGTCTTATTGGATAGTGTTTGAATGTTGCTGAACTCTGATTGGATCTGTTCCTGTTGCTCTCTGTCTCTTTTTCTGCCTGTGTCCTTCCTCTTCTTCCTATTGGCTCCTTGCCCCAAGAACTATATGGGATTCTCTAGCATACTCTTACAACTTCATCCTCTTCAAGCTCCTAGAAAGCCATCATTCTTTTACCTTACTTTCTATGTCTATTTCCCATACGCTGCTAGTCTGCCTTAATTGCTAGTAGCTACAACTTCTACCACTGGCTGCCTTGGTCTTCGTCTGATTGCTGAATGTCAGAACTGCTAACCAGGCTGCTGACTGTGTCACTACTCTTCTCGCCTTGCAAGTCACTGTGAGCGCTGAACTTCTTTCTCTTCATTCTAATAAATAAATATTGCTTGGCATTAAGAACGGAGTTCTCTGATGTTGGGAAGTTGGGAAGGCAAAGTTTAGCTGACGGTCTAGGAATTCAAACTAGAGAGCGAACTCTCAGGGCAGGACACCATCCCATCCTGCTGAATATATCGGACTAAAGTGATCTGGTTAAGATTACCTGAATAACTTGAAACTTTTCAGCTATATTGTATAGTTCCAATGAATGAGTTTTACCAAATTGTGTTACACCAATTTATGTAATGACCCAAAGATAAATGTTACTTTTGTAAACCGTTGTGATCCTCACTTGGAATTACAGTCTATAAAATACCTAAATAAAGATATATATATATATATATATATATATATATATATATATATATATATATATGCTGAGCATAGCTGGTTAAGTAAAAGAAAACATTTCTGGTGGTTAGCAGGCCCCATCCCGTAGGTAAGATTGACATCAAAGCTAGTAATGTACCCCATTAACGTTACTCTCAGAGCATTGTGGGATGGCACCAGAAGCGTGCTTAGATGCTGTACCAGCTCCCAGCTCATCCTTGGGACTTGTAGGAGGGAGGGTTGTAGAGGGGGTTTGGAGGGGGTTGTAGAGGTTGCCAGTGTGGTGGGCAGGAGGAGTCCCAGAGTCCGTCTTGCACGTTAAATATATTAGGAAGGGGGGGTGTAGGGCCTCGGGCCAGCAAGGCATGCAGCTATTTTAATTTATTATGGGATGTTGTGGGGGAGGATCAGGTGCTATGCCACCATATTTTTCAAATAAATAAGTACGTTTGAGGGGATGGAAGGGGCTAGGGGATCAGAGCTGCTGACCTGCATAGTCTTTTTTTTTTTTTTTACGCCTAACCAACGAGAAGCTTAATATAGCCAGATAGATCTAAAGTTACCTGGGTTCCTGGATAACATTAGATGGGCTTCTCCACCATGTCCTTTCTACCCTGGCTACACCGAGCCGGCGACTGCTGATATTCAGTGCTACCCTGAACCTGGAATGTCCTGCACTGCCTTTCTTTTTTAATCCAGCAAGCTTGGGCAGAGATATTGAATGCTCAGGTTTGTCACTGTAAGTCCTGAGCTTATCAGAGAAATCTTTTGTAATGTGGACCTTTTTCATGGAGGGGAGGGGTGGGGGATGGTAGGCATGGGCTTTCTTTCCTCTTGGGATGTTGTATGGAGTGACAGATTTAAAGGAACCACAATGATGGCCTGTGCTGTGGAATGAAATGTCCTTTGAACTGGCCACATAATAAATGTCTAGCGATCCTAACTATCAGACAAACTATACTACAAGAATTGACAAAAAATCCCCCCACAATAATCAGCAAAAAAAAACCAAAACAACCAGCAGAGGATAAAACAGCACATGAACTGGATGAGGATGCAAATATATTTATTACTTATATACTTTTGATATTCCACACTTTCCTATAGATAAGTCACAAGGCAGATTACATAACAGCAGGATAATACTGGGCACATGAACAATGCATGCACATAGACCAAGAAAACTGATGCCATATTGTAACATCCCTAACAATGAGTCTATGAAGCTATGTACCAATGGCACGGGTAAATTAACAAAATAACATGTACCATATACCGGTATATATCTTATTCAAGATTTATTTATATCAAAAACATTTTTTTAATCTATTAATATTACTTGAACTACACAGTCTGGGTAAACAAATAAGCATGGGAGTAGCCCAATTAAGCCTGATACATCACTTTGAATACATATACAGCATTGCTCTCTGCTTCAACGGCAAGGGGAAATGTGGAAAAGAGGATTTACATTCAGACAACATCCAACAAGGCATTGATCTGTGCAGTCTGGGTAAACAAGCTTCAGGGTAACTTGCTTAATGTGGCAGTTACTACCCTTAACCATCAAGCCTTATTCTCACCTTTGATGCAACTCCAACATTACTCTCTGCATCAACGGCAGGGGGTGGCAGGAAATTAAAATCAAACAGTTACCAACAAGGGCCCTGAACTTGGTGGTCGATGAAATAGATAAGTATGGGAATATAAGAGTGGGAGTTTGCTGGGCAGACTAGATGGGCCGTTTGGTCTTTTTCTGCCGTCATTTCTATGACTCTATAACATACATATATCCCAAATATAATTATCAAAATACATATATCACATTACATATCAAATATCACTCATACCACACATACTCATACAAAATTACACAATACATTACAATGTATATTTCTCTATTGCACAAAAAATTTCATATAAAACTATTCATTTACTACTACAATAGAATAGAGGAGGAGTGGTGGTTGGGGTCTGCCGATATCTCCTCCTGTCCAAATTGTTCAAGAGGTGCTGGGAAAATTGGAGATACCAGATAGACGGAAACATCTATTAGGTCAGTTATCATCTATAGTTTTGAAAAAAAGTTGTTTTCAGTTTGGGGCGGATTTTCAGAGCCCTGCTCGCCTAAATCCGCCCAAAACCGGGCGGATTTAGGCGAGCAGGGCCCTGCGCGCCGGTGAGCCTATTTTACATAGGCCTACCGGCGCGCGCAGAGCCCCGGGACTCGCATAAGTCCCGGGGTTCTCCGAGGGGGGGCGTGTCGGGGGCGTGTCGGGGGGGGGGCGGGCCCGGTCGTCGCGGCGTTTAGGGGGCGTGTCGGCAGCGTTTTGGGGGCGGGTATGGGGGCGTGGCTATGGCCCGGGGCGGTCCGGGGGCGTGGCCGCGCCCTCCGTACCCGCCCCCAGGTTGCGTCCCGGCGCGCAACAGGCCCGCTGGCGTGCGGGGATTTACTTCTCCCTCCGGGAGGCGTAAATCCCCGGAGAAAGGTAAGGGGGGGGTGTAGACAGGGCCGGGCGGGTGGGTTAGGTAGAGGAAGGGAGGGGAAGGTGAGGGGAGGGCGTTAGAGGATTCCCTCCAAGGCCGCTCTGATTTCGGAGCGGCCTTGGAGGGAACGGGGGTAGGCTGCGCGGCTCGGCGCGCGCCGGCTATACAGAATTCATAGCCTTGCGCGCGCCGATCCAGGATTTTAGTAGATACGCGCGGCTCCGCGTGTATCTACTAAAATCCAGCGTACTTTTGCTTGCGCCTGATGCGCCAGCAAAAGTACGCCTATTCGCGTTTTTTGAAAATCTACCCCTTTGAGGGTAGATATTTTCATCAGATATAGGACATCCCGATGGGGTCTCCTATAGCCCTATCGGTGGCCTGTTTGTATGTTGCAGACTTTGAGTATAATTTCATATATTCATCTCTTTTTTGGAAAGAGATGATTATATGGAAGAGCTTTATAGATGATGTATTCTGCGTGTTTACAGGTACTAAGGAAAGATTGGAGGAATTTATATTGTAGGTAAATTCATTGGATGAAAATCTTAAGTTTGAATTTCATATGGATTAACAACGGATACCTTTTCTAGACATGATAGTGTATAAAAATGAAGGAGAATTATACACTATGATTTATAGGAAGGATATTGATAAAAATACCACTTTGGATTTTTCTAGTTTCCATCCAATATGTTTGAAGGAAAACATCCCTATTAGCCAGTTTTTGAGGTTATGATATTTATGTACAACTGTGAGTGATTTTAAAATTAAAGCACAGGTATTATCAAATAGATTTTTGATTCTGGGTTATAAACTGAAGATTATTAGGCGGGCATATAAGCGTGCTTTATATGCTAATCGAGATAATCTTTTAGTGACTGGAAATAAGGTTCCGTTAACCAGGATGGTGTGTACGTTGCCATTTTCCCATCTGGTGACTGGTATTAAATTTATCATTTATCAACATTGGTCAATTTTGAAAAATGAGAATGCCTTCTGAAATCCCCCAATTTTTGCTTTTAAAATGAATCGATCGTTGCGGGATATGTTGACTTCCACGATGATGCCGGGGGTAGTAAGTAGGCCAGAACAAGTTAGCCAATACAAATGTGGTAATTGTGGAGTGTGTCCAAATGTGTATGAGACCACTTCGGTTCAGGTTCCATTAAAAGGTCGTAGGTGTTATTTACCAGGTAGATTTGATTGTAAGACTACCCAAGTGATTTTCTTAATCATATGTCCATGTAAACATTTTTACATTGGTCAGATTAGGAGATCGATTAAGGTTAGAATAGTTGAACATTTGAGTAATATTCATATTAAAAGGGAAAATGCACCCTTGGTACAACATTGGAATCAGATGGGACATGGAGTGCAGGATTTGAGGTTTTGTGTGCTTAATCATGTACAGTTGAGTCAGGGAGGAAATGTTTCTCAAATACTGTTACAGAAGGAACAATGTTATATTTTTTATTGGGGAACAGTTGAACCGATGGGTTTAAATCAAGTCGTGGAGTGCATACATCTGACTCAGTGTAGCTGATGAAGCCTGTTGATTGAAGGGCCGTGTGACATATGGATATGTAGGGGCGTGGTATACACAGGCGACGTTTGGGGGTGGATCTAGTTGACATATGGGTATTTAGTGGGTGTGGATTTGGTAGATGCGCAGCCGCAGCGTGTTGGATGAGGGCGCCGATAGCGTTATGAGGAAGTTTGGTGCGATAGTGGCGAGTAGAAAAAGTAAGTAATAAGGTTTTCTATGGTGGATAATATATCGAGGTGCTGTTTTGTTTAGAGAGAGAGCACTATTTTTAGCGGGGCCAATATTATGGAATGCATTACCACTCGAATTAAGACTAATGAAAGATTTAAAACTCTTCAAAAAAAGTTTAAAAATATGGCTCTTCAAAAAAGCCTTTCACAATGAGGTCGATGAATAAGAACACCTACACACAGCTAAAAGTCACCCAAAAGCATAATTGCTTACTTTATTGTTTTCATCATAATTATTAAATTAAGAGAAGGACAGAATAGAACGTATATGATTATCCTATTAATCATATAAATGGAAATCCCAATCCACTTTCCACATAGGGGCGGATTTTAAATGCCCTGCGCACGTAAATCCGGCCGGATTTACACGCGCAGGGCCCTCGCGCGCCGGCGCGCCTATTTTGCATAGGCCGCCGGCGCACGTAAGTCCCGGGGCTTCGTAAAAGGGGCGGGAGGGGGCGTGGCAGGGGGCGTGGCAGAATGATGCGGCGTTTCGGGGGCGTGATGCGGCGTTTTGGGGCGGTGATGTGGGCGTGGTTTCGGCCCGGGGGCGTTCCAGGGGCGTGGCCGCAGCCTCCAGACCAGCCCCCGGGACCAGAACACGAAGCGGGGCAGCCGGCTGGCGCGCGCAGATTTACGTCTGCTTTTAGCAGGCGTAAATCATGAAACAAAGGTAAGGGGGGGTTTAGATAGGGCCGGGGGGGGGGGGGGGGGGTTAGGTAGGGGAAGGGAGGGGAAGGTGGGGGGAGGGCGAAGGAAAATTCCCTCCGAGGCCGCTCCGAAATCGGAGCGGCCTCGGAGGGAACAGGCAGCGCGCGCTGGGCTCGGCGCTCGCAGGTTGCACAAATGTGCACCCCCTTGTGCACGCCGACCCCGGATTTTATAAGATACACGCGGTCATTTCTTCTCCAAGCTGAACAGCCCTAACTTCTTCAGCCTCTCCTCATAGGGGAGCTGTTCCATCCCCTTTATCATTTTGGTCGCCCTTCTCTGCACTTTCTCCAGTGCAGTTATATCCTTTTTGAGATGCGGCGACCGGAACTGTACACAGTGGGGCAGATTTTTAAAGTTACACGCGCGGGGTACATCTGTGCGTGCTGCCGCGCGCATGTTATAAAATCCGGAGTCGGTGCGAGGAAGGGGGTGCACACATGTGCACTTTGTGCCCGCCGAGCCCAAGGGGAGCCGCGATGGCTTTCCCCGTTCCCTCCAAGGCCGCTCCAAAAATTTTTTTTTTGCCCCCTCCCACCTTCCCCTCCCTTCCCCTATCTAACCCACCCCCCAGCCTTAACTAAATCCCCCCCCCTACCTTTGTTCCCGAGGCAGGCGTAACTTGCGCGCACAGGCCGCTGTGCCGGACACTCAGCCCCGCCCCTGGCCACGCCCCCGGACTTCAGCCACACCCACGCCCCCGTCCCGGACCGCCCCTTTTTCGAAGCCCCGGGACATATGCGTGTCCTGGCGCGCGCAGGGGTAGGTTTTCGGGGGTTATGCGAGTATCCCTTTGAAAATCTACCCCAGTACTCAAAGTGCGGTCTCACCATGGAGCGATACAGAGGCATTACTATATTTGCCTTTTATTCACCATTCCCTTCCTGATAATTTCTAACATTCTTTTGGATTTTATGACCACTGCCGCACACTGAACCAAGGATTTCAAGGTATTGTCCATTATATTACTAGATCTTTTTCCTGGGTGGTAGCTCCTAATATGGAACCTAACATTGTGTAACTACAGCATGGGTTATTTTTCCCTATATGCATCACCTTGCACTTGTCCACATTAAATTTCATCTGCCATTTGGATGCCCAATCTTCCAGTCTCGCAAGGTCCTCCTGCAATTTCTCACAATCCGCTTGTGATTTAACAACTGAAATAATGTTGTATCGTCTGCAAATTTGATCACTTAACTCATTGTTCCCCTTTCCAGATCATTTATAAATCTATTAAAAAGCACAGATTTTCTATGGAAGTACTGAAAGCTCCATTGGACTCTATTCCTCCATTTTCACGCGTTTTCGATTTGCCAAGTGGGGGAAATGAAGAATCTCTGAGCAATACATCTGTTTATTCTAATATGTTAGGGAAATTTAACAGCTGTACTGCAGGGTTCAGAAACAGATTCAGGGCAAGGCTAGATTGCTTTTCACTTTTCTTCCTGATCCCGTTAGAGCTTGGATGATGAAATCATTTTTCTGCATAAGAGAAGTTATTTTTTGGCCAGAGATTGGCTTTATTTCCAGACGTTGACAGGACAACAGCACAAATGAGGTGAAAAGCTTTTTTTATTGCAAAAGTAGAGAGTTGTAGCTCTTGGAGCATCCTTCTTACTTCCCGATTCCTGTAGATGTCAGGCTAGGTTAGGGAATAACAAACTTCCTTATTTGATCCTAATCAGCCAGAAGGATTCCCTCACAACCTGTCACTGTATCCTTGAGTTAAGGAAGCTGCTCATCGTCAACCATTAATCTATTGATTGCAATGTACAGTATATATTTATTTTTTGTATTTACTTGCTTCCTTAGCCCTCCAGTTGAGGCCTTTCATGGTTAATTTGCCTTTTAATTTGTTTCTTGTTATCTAATTTCCTTTGAATCTATTGTAATGTTATGTCCATTTTCTGACTGTAAATTTACTGAAATAAAGAAAATTAAAAAAATAATAATAAAAGCACGGTCCAGAAGAGATCCCTGAGGCACTCTGCCTCCCTTTCCTGCACTCCCCCCTGTCATTCCCTTCTGTCCCCTCTCCTCCCTGCATTCCCCTCTGTCCCCCTCTCCTCCCTGCACTCCCCCCTGACATTCCCCTCTCCTCCCTGCTCATACTCCCTCTGCCCTTCCTCCCCCTCCCCCCTCTCTGGTTTTTCAGAAACAACAAGCTCTATTGTAGGTCTTTTAAAAGGCAGTTCTTCTGGGAAACCTCCCAGGTTGCTATAGTTAGGGAGCGGAGCACTGAATAAGTTATTTATTTACTTATTTTCAAATTTCTAAACCGCTCCTCCCAAAAGAAGCTACAGAGTGGTAAACAACAAATTAGAGCGACGCACCAGAATAAAAAAAGAAAAGCATATCATTTCTCTCTTTTAATAGACTGCTTTCCTAAACTAATCAAATCAGTGTACAAGAAAAGGCACAACAGATAATGTACATAAAATCAAATCCACAAATACAATCACAGATGAATCGCAAGAACAATCAGGAAATTAAAATGAAAATTGACCACACCGGTAAGTCTCTTCAGAATGAGGATTGTAACCATCCAATCCACTCCTACAAAAAACAGGCCCTAGTGTCAGCTCTCCTGAACTCATTCTACAGTAATCACAGCCCCCCTGTCAGTCATCAGCTAATCAGTCTTCAACGCCTGTCTAAGCAGCCGAGCTTTCACAAAACTGGACCCTAAGCCAACATCTACTGACAAATCATTCCATAAAGCTGGGTCTTGGTAAGGAAAAGAAGTCCGTCGGGTAACCTCCAATCTGATCTCAGAAGGGGGAGGGATCCAAGCAAATCTTGTTCACGCGAGTATAACAGTCTCAATGGCTTATGCGGAATCAGCAAACATAAAATCTATTAAATTAAATAAAAACCATAACCACATAAACAAATAAGTAAAATATGACAAAATCAAAACAACAACAAAACAAAAGTGAGAGTGTTAAAGCAGAAAGGAGAGACTTAATAGGAGAAGCACCTCCTTCTAGGGATGCTAAAGATCTTGCATTTGGTCAGCTTGATGTATTTTCCCCCCTAGGGAGGCTGGCAGCCAGCTGAAAGAGGAAACCGGCTGATGTAAGTGCCGGTTTTGTGCCGACCACTGCCTTCCGGATAAGCATCGACTCCTTCTTCCTCCTCTCCTTCCCCGCAAACCCTTTCATTTTAACCCAGTGCCAGCAGGGGCTGAAGACTGAGCCGTGGCCTGCTCTGATCCGAGGCCCCTGCGGTGTCCCTGTCCCCTTCTAATAGAAACATAGGAATGATGGCGGGAAAAGACCAAATGATCCTCCCAGTCTGCCCAGCGAGCTTATGCCGGTGTCTGCCGCGCCGTGCAGGTCACCCCCATGCTGACCCGTTTCCCAGACTGTAAAAGTCAGGACCCTCGGATGCTGTGTGAATCCAATTTCCCTTAACCCCTGCCGTGGAAGCAGAGAGCAATGACGGAGTCGCATCAAAGTATTAGGCTTAGGGGGTCATTTTCCTAGCAGGCCCACCCCCCCGCCCTAGTGAATCCAGGCCTTAGTGATTAAAGCGCCGCGTCAGCAAGTTGCCCCCATGGTTTCTGGATGGAGGAGGAGACCCGGGAGTGGATCACGTGCTGGCTTTTTCCCCAGACCCCTGAGCTGGTGTTGCCGCCGCTGCTGCCAGTGTATCAGGCTGTTAAAATGAAAACGTTCCTGGGGCAGTGCTGGCTGCGGGCAGAGGCGAAGGAGTGGAACATGGGGGGGGGGGGGGGGGGTGTTAGTTAGCAACCCCTACTTTCTTTTCCAATAACTTTAGCTGGCGCAGGGACGAGAAGGAGAGTCCATGAATTAGAGGTCCCCCTTTCCAGGAGAAACTTCACCCTGCTCCCTAAGCCCTAGCTCTCATCTTGTGTGAGATATATTTACTTAATTTATTTTTTATGACTTCTATACTGCTCTCCAAAGATAGATATCGGGGCAGATACAAAGCAAAGCAAAAAATGTTAAAGGTATGCTAGTAAATTGGGATATCTTTGCAACATCTGGGACCATCAGCAGGCTATTATCAGCTTCCTCTGAGTGATCAAGTAGAGATATCCGTCAGGCACTTAGAAAATGGTTGAGCTTGATGGGCATTTCACTTGTCTGTATAAATCTACAGGCTCCTGGACTCATAGGCTAGGGCTGGCATGAGCGGGTGTGCAAATAGTTCATCAGCACAGGGCGGCAGCAGCGACAGCAAAACAAGAGCTCCTGACAGCCACAAAAACTCAGAGAACAATTAACACGTTTAATCACTTTCAGGTCGATTCAGTAAAGTCCGCGGGAGAACAGGCAAACGCCCGCTCGCCTGTGCGCACGATGCAGTATTTAAATTAGGCCTGGTGGTAAAAACGGGCAAAAGGAGGCGCTAGGGACACTAGCGCGTCCCTAGCGCCTCCTTTTGGCCTGGAGCGGCGGCTGTCAGCGGGTTTGACAGCTGACGCACAATTTTGCCGGCATCGGTTCTCGAGCCCGCTGACAGCCACGGGTTCGGAAACCGGACGCCGGCAAAATTGAGCATCCGGTTTTCGACCCGACAGCCACCGGCCGACTTCAAATTTTTTTTCTTTTTTTTTTACTTTTTTTACCCTTCGGGACCTCCGACTTAATATCGCCATGATATTAAGTCAGAGGGTGCACAGAAAAGCAGTTTTTACTGCTTTTCTGTGCACTTTCCCGGTGCCAGAAGAAATTAGCGCCGACCTTTGGGTAGACGCTAATTTCTGAAAGTAAAATTTATTTTTATTTTATTTATTTAAAATTTTTATATACCGGCATTCATGTTGCAAACACATCATGCCGGTTTACATATAACAGGGGTGTACAGTAAACAATTCAATAACCTATTTGTGTAGAAGGAAGCAGTTACAAATAACAAGGTAATAGAACTGGGAGGAGAGAAGAAAAGAAAGAGAATAACATTAGGTATAGGTAATAGGTAAATGTGTATAGGTATAGGTATAGGTATAGGTATGTGTAAAGGTGTAAAGGTGTAAAGGTATAGGTATGTGTAAATGTGTAAAGGTATAGGTATAGGTAAATGTGCGGCTTGGCTACACATTTTACTTACTGAATTGCGCGGGCATACCTAATAGGGCCATCAACATGCATTTGCATCTTGAGGGCGCTATTAGGTTCTTCGGGTTGGACGCGTGTTTTCCGCCCCTTACTGAATAAGGGGTAAGGGAAAACGCGCGTCTAATGACAGGTTAACAGTGCGCTCCGTCGGAGCACACTGTACTGTATCGGCCTGTTTGTCTCCACATCTTTCTGTGTGTGCAAATAAACAACCGCACCAAGTGCTGGTTTTCACATAAAAAACACAAAAATAAACAAAGCTATCAGAGCAATAAGTATTATGTTCCACAGTCATGGGCCCTTTTTGAAAACAAACAATTTAAACACTACTTTCATTCAACAAGTATGGAAAACGTTAACATTCAGATGGTCCTTTGGCAATACAGATACGATTTTAGCCTTACCCATGCAAAATAAAAGAAATGTATATGGGCAGGTCTGACAATCCTCTTGCAAATATTAGACTTCCCGAAGACTTGTCATGCCTTCGTCAGCAATTTCGTTCTCCCCAACCCCCCCGAAACACAAAACCAGCTGCGTGGGCAGCCCAGATTTCCAACGGGCCCGCAGCCAGTTGCCATGGCACATATACAGGAAATGTCATGGAGTACCATGTGAAATTTTCACTAAACACGATCAAGGAAGGCCAGCTCGAAGCCTACAGAGAATTATCCTACGGCAGCCAGAAGCGAACAGACTGCCGCCCGGTATGACCTGCGGCGGTGAAACGCTAGCTTGCTGAGCATGCGGCACGCAGAGCAGAGCATGAGAAAAAGGAGTTGTGGGCTGATGGGGGCCAATTATAATCAATCTCTCAAGCTTTGGTTTCAGAGGTGGAAAGAAAACAAGAAAGGGGAAATTCTAGCTCTATTAACACCTGCCTCCTACTTGCTCTCCCTTCATAATTACTGTAGCTACTGGCGGACTCTCTGCCTTCGGTTGCTGGGCTCAGGATTCTGGGGAAGGAAAGGGAATCTGCAGTCCACACAAGAGCCGTCTCAGCAGAACCTTTGTTTTTTAGGCTTTTACTTGCATGGGGGATGATCCTTTGCTTTCAGTTTCAACGGCACAGAGTTCTAGAAGTCATCTTACTATTGGAAGAGATTGGATTCTCTACTGGTTATGACTGGGCCTATAGAGGAATTATCTGGAGAGGATGTTGTGTGCACACCTAAAGAAGGGAACCGCAGAGGCCTTGTAAACTCTTGCACACATTCGTCTCTGGGTCTGCTCAGAGAAATAAAGCAAGAGCACCACAGGGAGGGCAGCACGTAAGAAGGAGTTGGCAACTCACCAGTGGTGCTAGGCGCTTAACACTTCAGAAAGGGAGCAGCATTAATGAAACGCACTGAGGCATGTGGAGGACCTTTGGGTACCCTCCTGCACTCAGATAAATAACCTCCCGAAAGTCAGACGAGTTCAGGTGTAGATCTAATGGAAAAGAACGAGCCAAAAACTGATGTGTGCATTTCTCTGCTAGTCGTAGGCTCTGTAATCAGTATTGAAGCTTTCCAAATGGAAGAGTGTGGGAACCAATGTGCTAAGGAGTCAGTCTTGTATTGTGGACACCTCGGTACCTGGGAGGAGGGTAATGAGGCCTGGCTGGACGTTGCACGCGGAGCTTCCATTGCGCGGGTGCTTCAGGCTGCATTAGGAAGAGGCCTTCCTGTGGCCATGCTTCAGCCAGGGGAGGAAAACAGCCTGCGCGCATTTGATTTCCAAACATGTCCGCACTGTCTTGCACCCCCATCCATGTCCCGTTTGCACGAATAGCAATTGAAAAGCGCATGAACAATTTTTTATGTGCGGACTTGGCGTGTGGCAAAGAAGAAAGCTTTCTCAGGAAAGCTGCAAACTTGCCTTATAAGTGCCTGAGTTGTTTGCTCTCAGGCCGTTTACTATGTTATTTGGAGTTCCCTAAGAAGGGACCCTGTGGTCTCCAGGGGTGCGCCCCTCCCTCTCCCATGGCGTCAGCACCCAGTCCCATTACGGCAGTGCAAATTGTTCAAGCCTACTGTCTCGTCCCATGGCCACTAAGGAGCTCAGTGCACCGTATCACTGTGTGTTTATGCTCCCACTGGATTCCTGGAAGGCGTTTTTATTGCTTTCTGCAAATTCCTCTTCCCGGTGGCGAGGTCCACGTTGAGAACTGTGTTCATTTCTGGAGGAAACCCCCCCCCCCCCCCCCAATCTACAAAAAAGCACTGCCGACAAGGTAGAGGCAATTCCAGGAAGAGCCCTGTAAGGCAGATGCAGAGGCCGAGGTGGCTAAAGATGTTCTTCCTGGAGGAAGGAAGGGGGAAGGGGAGAGGTGATACAGGGTGACCAACTGCCCGCTTCTGCAGCCGGTTGTACTGTAAAACCCGGTCAGGCAAGGCCAGGGGCCGGTCAGCGGTGGCAGCCCGGCAGCACTCCAATCACCCGCCCGAACCTCTGCCTCTCCCAGAGCTGCGCCTCATTTGTTGCTACTTCCCGCTGTCCTCCTGGGATTCGCAGAGGAAGAGGAGACTCGAACCCGAGCCCCAAAGGACAGGAGAGGAAGCTGAAGGAAGGCAACGCAAGAAAATGCTTTCCCCAGACCTAGAGCTGACGGCCAGGGAGGGTTACAGGAGCCAAGCCAGGGGCAGAGGTGAAGCAGGCGTGGGGGACAGACGAGAAAGGGATGGAAGAGCTGTGCCAGCAGACGTGGGCAGACCGCACGGAGCTGGGCCTCTGGTGCGTGAGGCGTCCATGCTGGGCCGGCACTGGTAGGAGGGCAAACTGCAGAGGCCTTGCCCACTAGCCCACCACTAGCCCGATTTAAGGTCGCTGCCTATCATTTCCTTTGTCATCATGATCACTAGGCAAAGAGCCACTAACAGTTCCAGGGTGGGCAAACGCCTCCTCTATTCAGCAGTCTCTCTCTTTTTTTTTTTTAGTCTTGCTTTCTGTTCCAAACTTTTTACAAATCGCTGACACTTTTAGCCGCTGCTTAATTTTCTTTCCTTTGCTTTAAAATTTGCCTCTCTGTTCAGTCGAGGGGCGCAAAGGTTGTCCCAGTGTCCTCTTCCAGATGTGACACTTCCAGATGTGAGCCGACGAGGTGCAAGTGCCCTTGGAGAGCGAGCCGGGGGGAGTGAGAAGGGGACGGTGGAAATCGGATATGTGCTCTTCCAGTGTTTTAGACCCAGTGGGGTAAATCTCCAGTGACAGGCCCACGCCAAGAGCTGGAGAACATGGCCCCTGATCTGAGACAAGCTGGGGCTTCGCCCATACCAGCCCCGTTCCCATTCCCCCGCAGGTGGAGTCCTTGGGTTCTGGGGGCCGGTAGGACTTAGGTGGGTCCTGAGACGGGCCAAGGTCAGGGCTGACAGCAAGCAGAGAGGTACGGGAACCGGGCTGAGGGACAGGGCAGGCAGAAGACAGGGCGTAGTCAGGGTCCGTGGCAAAGGTCAGGGTCCAGGCAGCAGGCAAGGGAGAAATCAAAGTCCGTGGCAGAGGTCAAGATCCAAGTGAACAGGCAGAAAAGGTACCGAGCACAGACGAGGCAAGGCTGGGCGAGGCTGGAAACAGGAGACAAGAACACACCGGCAACACACACTGCGGATAAGGCAGGAGGCCCGGTGCTGAGGCAAGAACAGGAAGCGCCGTGGGGGGGGGCCTTTAAATCCAGCGCTGTGGCGAGCATGCGTGCCTAAGGCCAGCACAGGGGAGCAGCATCCTGACAGCCGTCAAAGGGGTAGGCTGGCAGCCAAACGTTACAGCACACTTCAATCTTCACTGTCATATCTAAAGAAGGGACAGATGTGGGCGCAGACGTTCCTCTACAACACCACCACAAGTAATTCTTCTGCTGCTCCAGTATAAGATATCACAGACTGCAGAGACGCAGCAGGCTCCATGTTTATTTAACAGTTTTTAATGACCTGCAACTTCCAACTTATGTTAAAACAAACACATTCATAAAATCACAATTATATATAAAACTATAAAATCACAACAAAATATAGAAATAAAACAAGCATAACAACAAATCCAGTAATCTTCCTTAAAAAAATAATGACTTTAATTGTCTCCTAAAGAACTTAATATCAGACCCTGCTCGTAGCATTTCACCATGTGGGAGCTACAGAGGATCAAGCCCTGTAAATGCGCCGTTTGCAACTTGAAACTCCTAGTAGACGGCACTGCTAACCAAACGGCCTCGGTGGATCTTAACATCCGAGTGGGCACATCCACTTTTAATTTATCTGTCAGAGAACAAGGATTTTCCACATGCTAAAAATCACATTGGGAGCCGGGGGCGTTCGTTCGTGCATCAGAGGGGGATGTGATCTCTACTACCCACTTCCATTAATAATCTTGCAGCTGCCATGCTGGGGCAACGGCAAAGCCCTTACGTGGCTTTGTGACAACCCAACCTACAGACCATTGCAATAATCAAGCTGTCCAGACAGCATCCCCTGCAACGCCGATCCAGACATTTCTCTGGTCGAAAGCCCTTGAAGAGGCCTCTGAAACTTCAAACTATAAAATGCACTCATAACTGGAGGCTTAAACGTTAAACCAGAATCAAGCAATGCATCCACCTTCCTGGCCTCCGAAATTACCCAGAGACGCAGCCCAGCAAATTCTAAAAATGGCAAAACTTCCTGAAACCAAGCCATAAAAGTCAGGATTTAGCCACATTTAACACTAAATCGTTTAATAATAGCCAATTACTAATTGCTTCCGTGTAAGACTGAAAAAGTTCTTTCTGCAGGCACTGCATCCCCAGAAATTAAAAATTTCAGACCCAAAGAATTAATAGCTGCAAATAAATATTAAATAAAACTGGGGAAAGCAACGACTCTGTGGTCGAGTATGTAGATCCTGTCCTCCCAACAATTGAAGCTAATGCCACCAAAGACTGTTAGGATTAATGGCTCGCAGGAGCCACAGCACTCACCCCAGGATGCCAACAAGCTTCTCTGCGGCTTGCATGCTGCCATTGGATTGCCGACATCATCAGAGCCAACCATGGCAAGGACGCAGCCATGACGTCGCTCCACTGACCACCCCCTAGGTGCGCACATGCCCAGTGGCCTGACCTATGAAGGGCCCCTGGCAGGAGCTCAGCCTTGGCACCCAATGATGACATCACTGGCCCTCTTACATTTAAGGTCCTGACAGCTAAGCAATTGGGAACATTGGCAACATGCACTGCCTTGCAGTGCATGTTGCCAATGTTCCCAATTCCTGCGTTCCTGTGCCTTGTCTTCTCCAGCAATCCTCATCCTGCCTTGCCTTCCAGCCTTGACTTCTCTAGCCATCCTCCTCCACCCTACCTTGTCCTGCCTTGCCCTGTCCGGTTCGTCTCTTGCAGTGTCTACCATGTGTCTTTCTCTTCCTTGGCCTGACTCTCTGGATCTTGACTTCTTGCTTGGACCCGACCACAATTGCCTGCCGCCTGGCCTGACCCCTTGCCTGGACCTGATCTCTTTTGTTAACTGCCTGACCCAACCTCTGCCTGTTCCTGACTCCATTAGTCTGCTGTCTGCCCTGATCATGGTGTGCATTTGTACTCTAGTTTCCTTCACCAGCCTAGGGACCTACCTAAGTCCTGCCAGCCACCAGAACCCAAGAGCTCAACCTGTGGGGGAGGCAGCTAGTAAAGATGAAGCTCCAGATTGTCCTACTACAGGGTGCATTTGCCAGCTACCAGGTAGGCCTCCTAGGTTCGTCCTTGAGGCTGTGTCAACTACACCACAGAACAAAGAGCTCACACACCTGCTACCCTTCACAAAGATGCTACTTGCTAACTTTGAAGTTAGCAAGTAGCACATTTAAAACTAATCGGAGAAAACTCTTTTTCATTCAATGCACAATTAAGCTCTGGAATATGTTGCCAGAGGATGTGGTTAGTGCAGTTAGTGTAGCTGGGTTTAAAAAAGGTTTGGATAAGTTCTTGGAGGAGAATAACCACTGCTATTACTGGCATCAGTAGCATGGGATCTACTTAGTGTTTTGGTACTTGCCAGGTACTTGTAGCCTAGATTGGCCACTGTTGGAAACAGGATGCTGGGCTTGATGGACCCTTGGTTTGACCGAGTATGGCAATTAAAAAAACCAAAACAAAAAAGTACACCATTTACTTCCCTCTCCTACATTGTGCATAAGCTCTAATGAAAAGCTTCCAGCATTCTTCAGCTATGATTGAATTTTATCGATCTTATCTTGAAAATGATAGGATAGCTGATCACAGCTAGGAAGCAACTTTCTATGATCCTCAGCCTTCCCTAATTACTTCTTGACTACAGAAAACAACTCGAGGGAACGATTCAAAGCAGTTTCAGTTTTCTTTGTCACATAAACCTCTTTTTGCTTTCTGACATTCCTCACGATAATCCTTCAAGAAGACACTCGAATGTTGCTTAGTAGCCTCATTCTTCCTTTCTCTCCAGCGCCTTTCCACCCTTCTTACCTTCCTTTGCAAGATCATTAGATGTCGAGAAACCCATTCAGCCTGTCTGCATTTACATCTAACATGGATTTCCTTTTCAGGGGCCACCTCATCACACATTCTGGCAAGTGAACGACACCAGTCTGCCACTGAGGAATCTCATCCTTCTTCACCATAAAAACTGCCAAATCCAAGGGTCCTTTAAACTCACTTACCTCTCCGAATATCCTAACCTTTTTCTTCTCTTTCTGTTGCCCAACTGAAATAAAACTGAGTAATCTGACCACAACAAATCCAAAATACAAAGAGATCTAATCTGAGAAGCCCATTTCTTAGGGCTAAGCAATAAATCGAAGGTGCAGCCTGCTCTGTGTGAGGCACTGGTGATCATCAAGAGCACAATCAACCGCATTTACACTAAGTCCTTTGCATAAATAGATGTGGGATCTTTGTGATATCCGCCGATACAGCGCCAGGGGGGGATAAAGCAACCAACGAACAGACCAAGCGTGCACTTTCACTATCAGAGCTTCTAGAGGGGGAACAAACTCAGATGCAACCCTTCACAAATCCAAATGCAGTCTACAACTTTTCAGAACAGCTCCCCCTTCTATCAGGGCTCGCCTGCTCCATATGTGAAGATCCTGCAGGACAGAGCTTACATAAAAGAACGTTAGCATAAACATAATGCCAAGATTCTGATATCAGCAAAATATGGAGACCGGGGTGTAGTATAATGTCAAACAAATCATACTCCTTATTCCTCACTGATCTGGCATTAAGGAACCCCCCAGGCTCTGTCTGCCTGTAACTCGGCAAAGTTCTGGAGCGAACAAAGCCATAGAATAAAACAACTCTGCATTCTCTCTAGCAGTCTTCTCTTGTTCACGGTTTGTCAGATTTTTTTGTAATGTTTACGTAAGCCTCCCACAAATCTCTACAGAAATCTTGGTGTAAGTAGTAAGTACATTTATTTTTAATTATTTATTATTTATTAAGTTCTTTCTCAATACTTACAAAACCATAATACTTTGTACAGAAACAAAGAAACTATTTTTAACATTTAAGTATAATAAATTCCATTCCAGAAATCTAAACCACAAAATGCTGAGAGTTACGGGGTAGGAGAAAACAAAAAAAGGAGCCTAAATAATCCGAAGAAAAACGTAAGTACATTTTAAAAAGGCTGGATGGAGCCCGAGTTACACAATAGAGCAGATTTTCAGTGCAGGGAATAGAGGCTGACAGAAATAATGCACTTTTATCATTTGTATAGTTTTAAGGAATTTATGCTGTGCTCTATAACGGAGATAAGTATTCATGTAGGATAGGTCCCTGAGCCAAAGAGCTTGCAATGTAAATGGGAAGGCAGTGGGGTGGCAGGGGGTGAGTAGGATGATTTGTCCAAGGTCACAGGAAGTGTTGGTGGGAGAGGTCAGTGGGAATTGACCCCGGTTTTTCTGACTCCTAGCCCATTGCCGTCTCTACTAGGCCACTCCTCCTCCTCATAATAATTATTATTATTAATAAGACATCTTTCCGAGCAGCTGAATGGGTTGAACTGTTTGTTTTAGCAGCTATCTGAGGATAAATTACAGCCACATGGGTTGGGGCTGAAACAGACTTCATTTTGGTTGACTTGATTTAAGCCTGCCATAACTGCACTTAGCTGGCCAGCCAGATTCCTAACCCCAGCCCTGCCACTGGTCAACTTTTCAGTGGCTAACATAACCTCCTTAGTTCCCTTAGGTGGCTATCACTAGCCACTCAGCACAGCGAGATTCTCAAATGTTGGGTCCAGGCAGCTCACCAGGAGTTAACTTTGAAAATTCACCCCCCAAAGAAAAGAGCCTTAGTATTGGTCTGAACCTGCTTTCAGCTGACCATTAGCCCTTGGCTGGGCAGGGAGTTTGTTCAGAGCCTCAGCCCTTAGGATGGGCCTGCAGGAATGGCTTTTCCTCTCGTTTCTGAGAGCCATCTTTCTCAGCAGTGAGCGGCGCTTCCCAGGAGGCCTTGGAAAATCCTGGGCTTGGCTCTGCTGTGCTCCCCACAGACTGGTGGAGATTATCTTCCCTTGCAGGGAGGCCGACGGCGCGTGGAGCTGGAGCCTGCACCAGGCACCTTGCTCCCATTGTCACGCGTGATCTTACAGACACAGCAGTATTTAGACAGGGTAAACTCGGGAAGCACTGCGCCTTTAAGAAGAGACAATCTTTGTGCTTTAAAAGCAGCCAACTCCTTCCATGCTTCAGGGGGTGAGGGACAAACATCTCTGGTACTCTCCATGCCCTGCTGAGTCCTGTCCCAGGACCTGAGGACGAGGTCCCTGCTTCCTCAGCTATTCTTCAGTGGGTCCAGACCATCTTCCAGGCACCAAAATCCAAACTGGGAATAAAATGACTCTTAAGTCCAGCATAAGTACTGCGGTAAATAACTTTAACCTGACAGGTCATTTTTCTGCTACAGGCGAATCGTGGAATAAAAAAGAGCTCTTCAGAGTTGCCTTGGTGCCCTCGTGTGGTAAGATAATAGAACTACAGCTGAGCAAAGATCAGGGCCTCCACCGTAGGGCCAGCACGTCTTCCTCCTGGCCGGACGCCAACCCCTTTCTCTCCCTCCCCTGAATGTACACTTCTATGGGGGAAGGAGTGAATTCCTGTTGCTTTCACTGTGTACAGCTCTGTGTGCGCAGCCGTCCCCGACTGCCAGATTCCATCCCAGCTGGGAGGACCGTCCTGAACATCCGCCGTTCGGTGAGAGGAGGTGCGGTGGGAGGGTGAAGAGCTCGAGCGAAGGCGCAGTGGGACTGGGGAGAACGAGAGGAAGAGGTGAGGAGCAGGAGGAGGAGAACAGTAGTTGGAGGGGTGAGAAGGAGCGAGAAGGAAGGGAGGTGTACAGGTGGGACAGAAGAGCATGAGGGAAGGCCTGGCGGAAGTAGGGTGAGGGATGAGGGGAAAGAGCTTGAGTGTAAGGCAGTGCACAGATGCTCATTAATTTAATAGAGAGGGGAAAATGGGAGGGAGGGAGAGACAGTCACTGATGAGAGAGGAGGAGGCTGCTGCAGACTTTCGGGGTCAGGGAAAGGGCAGTAAAGGAGACAGGAACTGTAGAGCAGAAAGGATCTCCATGGGACTGACCTTCACTCCCATAGACAAAGAACCAGAGAAAAGCCTTAGCAAGTCAGCTCCTATGTCTGGGAATAATACGAGTTTTAACAAAACTGGGACAGCCCAGGAGTCCCCTGGAAGATCTGGGACACCTGTTCTGCCTGAAGCATTCTTCTCAGCAAACAGGGTCCAAAGGTCAGACACAGAGGGCCCTGGGACTCTCTGCCAGGAATATCCCACTGCTAGGTAGACTGGAGAGGTGAGCTACAGCGTTCCCAGGCCAGAAGGCCCTTTGCCTTTGAAGCTAACCCTTGTTACAGAGAGTGCACAACTCCCCTCCCCCTTATAGTGACTGTTGCAAATGTCATATGAACTATACTCCACTCCCATTATAGTTACTGTACTCCTTATTATCATAACTGCACTTCCTATTGTACTGAATGCACCCCGTTACAGTCTAATCATTTGCCTCTTGCACAGTCTGTTGGCTGCAAGAATAAGACACCCCCATAACAGAGCTTGCCTCGAAACATGATGTCATATCAGGCTTTGTGGCAAAAAGAGATAAGAACATAAGAAATTGCCATGCTGGGTCAGACCAAGGGTCCATCAAGCCCAGCATCCTGTTTCCAACAGTGGCCAATCCAGGATACAAGAACCTGGCAATTACCCAAACACTAAGAAGATCCCATGCTACTGATGCAATTAATAGCAGTGGCTATTCCCTAAGTAAACTTGATTAAGAGCAGTTAATGTCCCATATCTTCGCCAACGGTTTGCTTTCTCAGGCATTTACCCCGCAACAAGAAGTGCGACAAGGTTGCCCTCTCTCACCATTAATATACATTTTGGCCATTGACCCGTTACTCCGTTACATTGCACGGGAACCCCAGATCACTGGCCTAACCATTGGGGGGCAGTCCTTTAAAACGGCGGCGTTTGCTGATGATATATTAATTTTCCTTACTTGCCCTCAAATAGCGCTGCCCAGAGTTCTTGCTCTCCAGCTTCGCTATGGCCGTTTCTCTGGTCTAAAAATAAATACGGACAAGTCAGAAGCCTTAGATATTGCTGGAAAACTACAACAATCCTGGGGCTTACCCTTTCCACTTAAGTGGGCACCGGGTTTCATAAAATATCTGGGAGTTCAGGTATCTAACTCGCTTCCATCCATTTATCAGGCAAACGAGTGGCCAGCTCTTGATAAGATGCAGAAGAGATTATTAAAATGGCAAAATTTACCAATGTCATTGTTGGTCCAAGAAAACAAAGAGGTAGGCGATCTATGATACCGTCAGGTGAACACAAAAAGAATAGATGCCTGGATCTTTTTCAACGCTTTATTGGTGCAGAGACGTGTCAAATAAAATCGCCCGACTCAGGCTGAGTTTCGCAGCTTTACAGCCGCTGCCTCTGGGGCTCCACAATTCCACTTATCCAATCATCGACGTTGTTTCATCCAATCTATTGTACTGGTATGCCGGCAGTAAAAAAGCAACTTTTACACGGAGGTTCGAAACACATGCCAGCATAACAAACAGCAGTCTCTGCTTACTCTGATTCAATCAACGTCGATGATTGGATAAGTGGAATTGTGGAGCCCCTGAGGCAGCGGCTGTAAAGCTGCGAAACTCAGCCTGAGTCGGGCGATTTTATTTGACACGTCTCTGCACCAATAATGCGTTGAAAAAGATCCAGGCATCTATTCTTTTTGTGTTCAACCAATGTCGTTGTTGGGCAGGATTCAACTATTAAAGATGGTAGAACTACCTAAATGGTTATACCTACTTCAGATGCTCCTAATATGGTTAACTAATACCGATTTGAGCACCATTAATAAAGCTCTCTGGAACTTTATTTGGAAAGGACGAAAAGCGCAATTAGCCTTGAGTCATCTGACCCGTGCAAAAGATGAGGGTGGCTTGGCGTGCCCTGACTTCCGACAATATAATCTACTTTATATCAGAGACTGGCTTTTGGGTACTGAACATTTTTCTCCTACGGCCTTTTTACGAGCTAGTCTCGCAAGGTCCTCCTGCAATGTATCACAATCCACTTGTGTTTTAACTACTCTGAATAATTTTGTATCATCTACAAATTTGATAACTTCACTCGTTATATTCCTTTCCAGATCATTTATAAATATATTGAAAAGCACCTGTCCAAGTACAGATTACTGAGGCACTCCACTGTTTACTCTTTTCCACTGAGAAAATTGACCATTTAATCCTACTCTGTTTCCTGTCTTTTAACCAGTTTGTAATCCACGAAAGGACATTGCCTCCTATCCCATTACTTTTTAGTTTTCTTAGAAGCCGTCTGAAAATCCAAATACACTACATCTACTGGTTCACTTTTATCCATATGTTTATTAACCCCTTCAAAAAAATGAAGCAGATTTGTGAGGCAAGACTTCCCTTGGGTAAATCCATGTTCACCGTGTTTCATTAAACCATGTCTTTCCATATGCTCAGTGATTTTGATCTTTAGAATAGTTTCTACTATTTTTCCCAGCACCTAAATCAGGCTCACTGGTCTATAGTTTCCCGGATTGCCCCTGGAGCCTTTTTTAAGTATTGGTGTTACATTAGCCACCCTCCAGTCTTCAGGTACAATGGATGATTTTATTGATAGGTTACAAATTTTAACTATTAGATCTGAAATTTCATTTTTTAGTTCTTTCAGAACCATAGGATGCATACCATCTGGTTCAGGTGATTTGTTACTCTTTAGTTTGTCAATCTGGCCTATTATATCTTCCAGGTTCACAGTGATTTGGTTCAGTTCATTTGACTCATCACCCTTGAAAACCATCTCCGGAACTGGTATCTCCCTACCATCCTCATTAGTAAACACAGAAACAAAGAATTCATTTAGTCTTTCTGCAATGGCTTTATCTTCCCTAAAAGCCCCTTTAACCCCCTCAGTCGTCTAACGGTCCAACCGACTCCCTCACAGGTTTCTTGATTTGGATATATTTTTTAAAGTTTTTATTATGAGTTTTTGCCTCTATGGCCAACATCATTTAAAATTCTCTCTTCGCCTGTCTTATCAATGTTTTACACTTAACTTAACAATGCTTATGCTTTTTCCTATTTTCTTCAGATGGATCCTTCTTCCAATTTTTGAAGGATGTTTTTTTGGCTAAAATAGCCTCTTTCACCTCACCTTTTAACCATGCTGGTAATCATTTTGCCTTCCTTCCATCTTTCTTAATGCATGGAATACATCTGGACTGCGCATCTAGGATTGTATTTTTAAACAATGTCCATGCCTGTTGAACACTTTTAACCTTTGCAGCTGCACCTTTCAGTTTTTTTCTATCATTTTATCAAAGTTTCCTTTTTGAAAATTTAGTGTTAGAGCTGTAGATTTACTTATTGTCCCCTTCCAGTTAATAGTTTAAATATGATCATGTTATGATCACTATTGCCAAGTGGCCCCACCACCATTACCTCTCTCACCAAATTCTGCATTCCACTAAGAATTAAATCTAAAATAGCTCCCTCTCTTGTTGGTTCCTGAACCAATCATTTATTACATCCAGGAACTTTATGTCTCTAGCAAGTCCTGATATTACATTTACCCAGTCAATACTGAGGTAATTAAAATCTCCCATCATTACTGCACTGCCAAATTGGTTTGCTTCCCTGATTTCTATTGGCATTTCATCATCTGTTTGACCATTTTGCCCAGGTGGACGGTAGTATACTCCTATCACTATACTCTTACCCAAGACAAGTGGGATTTCTATTTATTTATTTATTTATTTATAGATTCTTTTATACCGCGGTACGTATAGACATACATCACCTCGGTTTACAGTGAAACAATAAATTAGCAACAGGCTTTACATGTAACAGTTTAAAAAAAAACAGTAAAACATTTAACATTTAACAGCAACAGGCTTTACAGAAACAAGGGCTTTAAAGATAATATGCATACATCATTAAATACCAAACAATAAAATATAAATAACCATGTATTCGCAGGAGCAAATTAACTGTCAGCAGCGAGACCAATGTCACATTGAATACAATAGCCTAAATTGAGTAACAGTGGGGGGGTATGGAATAGCAGAATGCGAGGAAAAGAACTTGAAGCCAGTGAGGAATAATAAGGGATAGCTGAATTTTTAGGTTAGATGAGATTCATAGAGTGAATGCTTGTTCAAACAACCATGTTTTAAGGTTTTGTTTGAAGGTTTTGTGACAGGATTCAAGACGCAGGTCCAACGGCATGTTGTTCCAGATTTTGATACCCCCTATGGAGAATGATCGGGCTATGGTGGAAACGTGTTTGATGTGTTTTAGTGGATGGACAGCTAATTTCGCTTGGTGAATATTTCTAATTGGTCTGTTGGAGGTGCGAAAAATGAGCTGATCAGAGAACCATTGCATCTCTTGGTTGTGAATTGATTTGTGGATGAGTGAGAGAACTTTAAAAGTAATTCTGAAGGATACGGGTAGCCAATGTAGGAACATGAGTGCTGGAGTAATATGTTCATGCCGTCGAGTATTAGTAATTAAACGAGCAGCGGCATTCTGCAACATCTGAAGAGGTTGAATTGTGCTTTTAGGGAGACCCAGTAGTAGTGCATTACAATAGTCAATCTTTGGTAGAATTGTGGCTTGTAACACAGTCCGGAAGTCCTGAGGATATAATAACGGTTTAATTCTACCCATATAGATTCTACTGAGCATTTAGTCTCTTGTATGACCTTTATCCTGTTGGACTCTATACCCTCCCAGACATAAAGTGCCACACCCCTACCAAGTTGATCCTCCCTATCATTGCAATATAATTTGTACCCTGATATAGCACTGTCCCATTGGTTATCCTCCTTCCACCAAGTCTCTGTGATGCCAATTACGTCAATCTCATCATTTGCTGCTATACACTCTAACTCTTCCATCTTACTTCTTAGACTTCTGGCATTGGCATACAGACATTTCAAAGTGTGGTTTTTGCTTGTGTTAACAACCTGCTTTTCAGTTGTTTGGGATAATTTGGTAATTTATTTATTTTATTTAGGGGTTTCTTATATTAGCTTTGGTGATTTTTTACATATAGGCACATGGACTATGTTTGCTTTTGATGGAACCTCTCTGTCGGGATGCCCTAACTCTCCTGTTTCATTAGTATCCTTCAAGGATACATCTCTCCGTACCATGCACTGCTGAGTGACTGTCGGCTTTCCCCCTTGTTAATGGATTCTATTTAAAAAGTCTGAAGCTCTGATATACTGAATTTGCAAAATGAAATAAATAGGGCCAATTTGTTTCTGTCGAGGAACTCTGAAATTAATTGAGAGGAGGCCCCCTCATTAAACGAATCCTATTTGTTTCATTTCTTTTAAAAAAAATTATCCTGCTGGTGTCTTGCCTTGGAAATAGACCGAGGTCCAAAGCAAGGGCTGCGGCCTATGCCCGAGAGCGACATTGATATCTTGGCCTAGGCCTATGCCTGAACACAATGCTGGGGCTTCGGCCTAGGCTTGGGTCCGACACCAGGGCCTTGGCCGAGTCTCGAGCAAAGTCCCAGGCCCCCTGAACAAATTTGCCAGAGTTAGGAAATTTTCTGACCCCACTTACCTGATCTGTTGGGGATGTGACGCCGCAGCCAGGCCTAGGCCTGACACTGGGGCCTG
Source organism: Rhinatrema bivittatum (assembly GCF_901001135.1). Taxonomy (NCBI): domain Eukaryota; kingdom Metazoa; phylum Chordata; class Amphibia; order Gymnophiona; family Rhinatrematidae; genus Rhinatrema; species Rhinatrema bivittatum. The sequence continues at coordinate 6,286,306 of NC_042618.1, read as the reverse complement.
GCCTGAAGGCCAGGCCCCAGTGTCGGGTCCAGGCCTCGGCCCAGGGTCGGGTCCAGGCCCGGGCCAGGGTCCAGGCCTCGGCCCAGGGTCGGGTCCAGGCCTCGGCCCAGGGTCGGGTCCAGGCCCGGAGGCCACAGGGCAGGTCGCGTATAGGTCTTCCTTCTTCTGTCTTCTTTCGTCTTCAAATGACGTGATCCACTGGGAATGCGCCAGAGTAAATTAAGTCAGCCAATGGAAGTGCTGTACAGCAAAACGGCGCCCTTCACTGAGGAGGATGCTCTGGAGTTAATTCACTCTGGCATCTTTTAACTTTATCTTTTATCTTTTATTTAAATGTATTAATCGCCTAAAGAAGAAAGAAGACTCCTAAGCCTCCATGCCTGGGCCTGACCCTGGGCTGAGGACCCAGATTCAGGCCTGGGGCTTGCCTGGGGCCTAGGCCCAGGCCCAGGCTTTGGAACCCAGCCTCTGGACCAGACCCCAGCTGCGGCCCAATCCTCGGGACCCGGACTTCAGACTGGGCCCCAGCATCAGGCTCTGGCCTAGGCTGAGGCCCAGGCATCGGGACCCAGCCTCCAGATCTGGCCTGGGCCTGAGCTCTGGCTCTCACCTAGGCCGAGGCCCAGGCATCAGGACCCGGCTTCCGGGCTGGGCCTAGGTGTTTGGCCTGAGTCTGGGTTGAGGCCAAAGCCAGAGCCCAGGCTCTGGCCCAAAGCCGGGTCCCAGTGCGGAGGCTGGATCCCGACACCCGAACCTAGGCCAAGGTGTCGAGACGCCCTTCCAGCCTGGGCCTTGCGTAGGGCCTAGGCCGAGGTTGCAGCAACCGACCGTGGACTCGGCCTAGCAAGGCTGAGGCTTCGGCCTGACCATAGGCCTCCCCAGCAGGTTCCCCCCCTGTATATGGGGGCCATGGAGGATCCTGGCCCTGGCATTTTTTCAGGTGGGAGAAATGGGTGGTGGGGATGGGCGGCTTCGGGAGGCCACGTTTCTTTTTTTTTTTTCTGCATTTTGTTTTTGTTTTTTTAACGTTTAATTGGTATTCTTAAACTAAAGAAATTAAATAGACATGAAACGAAACGAAATTCATGGGAAAACTGCCCCTGAAAACGAAACGAAAAAACGAAACAAATTTTGCGATCACGTGATGTCCTATAGATCTCGGTGTGAGGGTCCTGTAAAAAACAAAACTGCCGATCCACCACCTGCAAAAAGCTTTAGGGGGAGGCTGCCACCTGCTGACCAGAGCTGGGCCTGGAAATCCTGAGGCAATGGAAGAGGGATGTCCCCGTTCACTCAGCTCAGCCCACGTCAGGCTAACGCAATCTGACACGGAAGCAGCAGCGTACAGTAAAACAGGGGGAAGAAACGGTTTTCGGAACTTCAGCACGCGTTTCCTTTTACTCACGAGATAAGGGGAAAAAAATTAAGTCAACTCCCATTGCCGTAAGCAAGCTAACGATACGGTAATGTATTAGGAGTTTAGAAAATGCATTCACCCTAAAAAAAAAAATGGGCACGCAAACGTGTTTCGTGTGCACAAAACGCGATCTGTGTATTCATAGCAGGTTTTATCTGTTGGAAAGCAAGATTTATGCACAAAGTTATGTTTTATGTGCAAAACGCCCGAGTACAGAAGCTCTGCATCCCGGACTCCAGGCTCATTCCCACAGACTGACGCTTGGCCCAGAAACTCCACTCCAGCACTGCCCAGCAGTTCAATTCCCGGCATTACGAAAGCAAGAGTTCAGCCCATGCATCTGTCCGCAGTTAATGCCCACATGAATGTGGCATCTGCACGCAGGAATGCTGATTTGTGCACACAGTTTTACTGAGTTTGTGCGCACAATGTTTGTGGGCTGAATTCCTCCTTAAATCAGGGGGAGTCAACTCCCCTTACTACAGCGGCCTTAATTGGTCTTTTTCACAGCCCTCCTTTGTTTTTCCCTCTTTCATTCCTTAGATTTTTACTCTTTTCTTTGAAATAAAAAGCATGCATCTCACGTGACGACTAAGCCCCCTGCTGTTACACTTTCAGGTTCCTGCAGTGCCTGTTGCAGTGGTGGTGCACACAGAGAGCTGCCCGTCTCTTGTATCCTGTGCAGGTGCACCACGCTTCCCACACGGAGCCGCCGCGGAAGCAAGCCATGCCACCGTAAATTCCCATGGCTGCCCCGTTATAAAGCTCAAACTCTGTGCCTTCCTGCTTGTGGTGCCCACATGGACATCTGACGCAGATCCGTGCAGTGTCGGCGCGTTATGTGCATCAGCGGGACGCCCGAGTGGGATTCCGATGAAGGAGCTGCTCTTCAGCTGTCCATGCTGTATTCACACTTTGCATTGTATCGGTATAATAACTCCATGGGGCTCTGATGAAGATTCACTCTTCAGCTCTCCGTGCTGTATTCATGATTTAAGGGTATCCGTGCGATGCCTGCATGGGGCACGGATGAAGATTCACTCTTCAGCTCTCCGTGCTGTATTCATGATTTAAGGGTATCCGTGCGATGCCTGCATGGGGCACAGATGAAGGTTCACTCTTCAGCTCTCCATGCTGTATTCATGATTTAAGGGTATCCGTGCGATGCCTGCATGGGGCACGGATGAAGATTCACTCTTCAGCTCTCCGTGCTGTATTCATGATTTAAGGGTATCCGTGCGATGCCTGCATGGGGCACTGATGAAGATTCACTCTTCAGCTCTCCGTGCTGTATTCATGATTTAAGGGTATCCGTGCGATGCCTGCATGGGGCACGGATGAAGATTCACTCTTCAGCTCTCCGTGCTGTATTCATGATTTAAGGGTATCCGTGCGATGCCTGCATGGGACACGGATGAAGATTCACTCTTCAGCTCTCCGTGCTGTATTCATGATTTAAGGGTATCCGTGCGATGCCTGCATGGGGCACTGATGAAGATTCACTCTTCAGCTCTCCGTGCTGTATTCATGATTTAAGGGTATCCGTGCGATGCCTGCATGGGGCACTGATGAAGATTCACTCTTCAGCCGTCCGTGCTGTATTCACAATTTGCATTGTATCGGTATAACAACTGCATGGGGCACTGATGAAGATCTCCTCTTCAGCTGTTAATGCTTTATAGCAGGAAACTGCAAACCTTTTGGCCTGAGAGCCACGTTGGTAGCCCAACTTGAATGCAAATGGTAGATGACTCTGCCGAGGGATTGGGGTGGGGGGTGGGGGTCCCTGGATTTCTGGTCAAGAAGCGGGGGAAGGGAGTGAGTCCCCCTTCGGAGCAGCACGTGCAGGAAGGGGAGAGGTAAGTCCTGGCCCGCTCTGCCAGTCCACGGATGTCTCTTCCTCCCATGGTTCGGCATCACTCCAAAAACAACTCAGCCCAGGAAGTCATCACAATTTCCCCGATTACAGATCAGATCAGCAGCGTTCCCTACGTAAGACATTCGTCTTCACCCATCACGGTAGGAAGTGATGCTGCCACCGCAGAACACAAGACGGATGCCCGCGGACCAGGGCGCGCCCCAACGCGACGCCTGCACGGGGATCTGATGAGGGAAGCTGCTAACTTCCGCTCGTACCGGGGGGAGAATTACCTCAGTTCATCCCTGGGGGTGAGATACAAGAGACAGATCCAGCTCTCGGGGCTGTGCCGGGCGCTGGCGAGCCGGAGTGGCCAGGGCGGGTGGCAGGATGCAGGGCCTGGCGCTGGATTTTTCCCTGGTGGAAGGTGGAGTGGATGTTTCTGAGGAGGTAGCGGGTTGAAGGTTAAGCACGGGGGTTTTTCTGGTGGGAGGCTGGGAAGGGGGACGTAAGCCACGGGTTGTGTCTCGTCTCGGCTTGTGGCCATGCGGGCATCCTCCTCCTCTCAGCTCGGATTCTGCTGTGAGCCTGGCCGTGTTTTACGTTTGATTGGGGCATCAGGGTGGGTAATGCTGGAGCATATTGATGATGTTTTCTTTTTCCTATGTTGTCTCACACTTTAAATCGGTTATGAGCCGCTTTCGTTCAAGAACAGAAGTGCAGTCCAGGAATGAGATAAAGAAATGAATTGAATGCAACACATTAAACCCTAACATCTCCTCAGCCGCTTAATACAAATCAAAACAAAAAAAAAAAAAAGGGGGTGGGGGGAGGGGAGATTTAATAAATTAACTGGGAACACAATTTCCTGAGAAATGTGTTCTCCAGCTTTAACCAGAGCTTCTGATGTGAGAGAAGCGGCCCCTGTTACAGTGGGGCGAGGGCCAGCAAAATCTAAGCCGCAGATCTGAATAGCCTTGCATGGTGCTGCACTGCATGGACGTTAATAAAGGCAAGAAAAGCAGGTCAAGGCTGGAGAAAACTCAGTCTCATGCTCAGTTCTGAGCTCTCCCCTTCCCTCCATGGAGAAGGCCCTGTTGTGTTAACAGCTTTCTCTGTTTCCATCTTCAGAACGGGGGTCGGTCTGTCACTCGGCTGCCCCTTTAACAGGACGCCTTGCAGTGCCACTGCACCCTGTCCAGTAAAAGCGCCTCCTTAGTTTCTAATCCCTCTGTCTGCACAGAATCTCAGCAAAATCAGGCGTCAGCAGGAAGAGTCTCAAACCCTGATGCCGTGCACTCCCCTCCTGGTTGGTGCCATTTCAGAAGCGCTCACCTCTGGTGATCAGGAGAGCAGGAGCCTGCCGTTTGCTGTCTCGAATGCACCCAAATTGTATCCTACCCAGGGGTTCCTTCAAACTGATTTTTCTCTAGATAGGACCCCCTGTCTGAACTGTTTCAGCAAGCACAGTTTTAAGATCCCTGATCAGCTGAAGGGAGGCCCTCAGAAGATGAAAGAGACCCTCAAAGTCTGAATAAAACACAAACGGCTGGTGAGAGGCCTCAGGGAAGGAGACAGCAGCCTTTGTCCAGGGGCTGGGATAGATGCAGAGACAGAAGAAGGGGCATTTTCTGTGGCTGCTCCGAGGCCTCTCTTCAGACGTTGCTTCTGAGCTCACTTATTGGAAATCCCACAAGAAAATACAAACTTGGCTGTTTCTGGTCGACTGCGAGCGGACCTGGAGGTGCAGGCTATCTGCTTATGGAAGAGGGTTTGAATGAGAGCAGATGGCTTGTTTGTCAATTTAAAGATTAGGAAATGTGACCCAATTTAAACGGGGTCATTCTAGCTGTTCTTTGGGGCTGTAGAGGTTTAGGCTCCCAGCAGTTTGGGAAGAGGGCTCTGTTAGTAAATTAGGAGCTTGATCCTTATCCGGGGTTATTTTAAGAGTGTTTTGAGTTATATCTTATATTTGTATGGTGGCATTTTGTTTTTGGTTTGTTTTTTTTTGTACACTGTCTTGAGGACTTGATAATTTATTTAGTTTTAAAATGTTTATGGTATTTTTCATTTGCTCGTACATTGTTCTCGGTGCTTGATTATATCCTGATGCAATAAGTTAATTGTAGTTCTGCAGCAATTTTCTCCCTTGCAGACCTGATTCACTTGCTTTGTAAGTTACACATTACAATTAAACTGTTTCATGAAGAGAGAGGACAAGAGGGCTATGTTCTTTTTAAAGCGATTTTTATACTGCTTTAGTGTCTTTAATGCTATGTGCTCTATGGGGCTCGCACCATCGCAGCAGGGACACGGGACCCTCTATACTATATACTGCTGTGCAGATTTACGGCCCCCCCACCTTCCAGCGTGCTGAAAGTGAGGGAGGGGATGTGAGATGAAGAGAGGGAAGAATATGCCCAATTTAATAAAAGAAAGCAACAAAACTCGCCCTGTGCATAAATGCATTGTTCTCCAGAAGGATTATGATTATAAAATAATCTTCGAGAAAGATTACTCATCTGTAGCCTTCCAAATGCAATTATAAGAAAGTAATAGGATCTGAATAGCTTTAATAAATAAAACCAAGTCCAAGCAATTATCCCTTTCAGCAGCTATGTTGTATTTATCTTTTTGTACAAAAAAAAAAAAAGCTGCATCCTCTGTTTCTCATGTTAATGAGGCAACTACCTATCCAATTAGTCTGAATTAAGGGCAGATGTATCTTTTCTCAGCTGCAGCCCTGCTTTTGCAAACCAAAATGTGTTCAGATACTCAGTCTGGTTCTCCGGAGAACCAGGCCCCTCTGACATTCACCTACAGGCCGATACAGTACAGTGCGCTCTGATGGAGCGCACTGTTAACCCTCTATTGGACGCGCGTTTTTGAAGCGCTAGCGTTACCCCTTATTCAGTAAGGGGCCAAAAACGCACGTCCAACCCCCCGAACCTAATAGCGCCCGCAACATGCAAATGCATGTTGATGGCCCTATTAGGTATTCCTGGGCGATTCAGAAAACAAAATGTGCAGCCAAGCCGCACATTTTGCTTTCAGAAATTAGCGCCTACCCAAAGGTAGGCGCTAATTTCTTCGGGCATGGGGAAAGTGCACAGAAAAGCAGTAAAAACTGCTTGTCTGTGCACCCTCCGACTTAATATCATGGCGATATTAAGTCGGAGGTCCCAAAAGTTGCCAAAAGTAAAAAAAAATAATAATTTGAAGTCGGCCCGCGGGTCGAAAACCGGACACTCAATTTTGCGTCCGGTTTTTGTGAGCTCGAGAACCGACGCCAGCAAAATTGAGCATCGGCTGTCAAACCCGCTGACAGCCGCCGCTCTGGTCCAAAAGGAGGCACTAGGGACGCGCTAGGTGCACCTAGTATTAGAAACATAGAAATGATGGCAGAAGAAGACCAAACGGCCCATCCAGTCTGACCAACAAGCTTCGCACTTTTTTTTCTTCTCATACTTATCTGTTTCTCTTGGCTCTTAGTTACCTTTTGATTCTATTTCCCTTCCACCCCCACCATTAATGTAGAGAGCAGTATTGGAACTGCATCTAAGTGAAATATCTAGCTTAATTAGTTAGGGGTAGTAACCGCTGCAAAAAGCAAACTACACCCATGCTTATTTGTTTACCCAGACTATGTAATTCAGGCCTTGTTGGTTGTTGTCTGTATATAGATCCACTTTTCTTCATTCCCTCCTGCCGTTGAAGCAGAGAGCTATGCTGGATATGCGTGAAGTATCAGACTTTCTCCCCTGCCGTTAAAGCAGAGAGCTATGCTGGATATGCATTGAAAGTGAAGTATCAGGCTTATTTGGTTTGGGATAGTAACCGCCGTAACAAGCAAGCTACTCCCCGCTTTTTTGTGAATGCATATCCTTTTTTCCACATTTCCTCTTGCCGTTGAAGCTTAGAGCAATGTTGGAGTCACATTAACCGTGCATATGTTTATTGAATAAGGGTATTATCTCCAGGCAGTAGCCGTCATTCCCGCGAGCCACCCACTCTTCATTCACGTCCTTTAGACTTTATGGATCCACAGTGTTTATCCCACACCCCTTTGAAGTCCTTCACAGTTCTGGTCTTCACCACTTCCTCTGGAAGGGCATTCCAGGCATCCACCACCCTCTCCGTGAATAAATACTTCCTGACATTGGTTCTGAGTCTTCCTCCCTGGAGCTTCAAATCGTGACCTCTTGTTCTGTTGATTTTTTTTTCCGACGGAAAAGGTTTGTCGTTGTCTTTGGATCATTAAAACCTTTCAAGTATCTGAAAGTCTGTATCATATCACCTCTGCTCCTCCTTTCCTCCAGGGTGTACATATTTAGATTCTTCAATCTTTCCTCATAAGTCATTTGATGAAGACCCTCCACCTTTTTGGTCGGCCTTCTCTGGACCGCCTCCATCTTGTCTCTGTCTCTTCGGCGATACGGTCTCCAGAACTGAACACAGTACTCCAGGTGAGACCTCACCAAGAACCTGTACAAGGGGATAATCACTTCCCTTTTCTTACTCGATATTCCTCTCTCTATGCAGCCCAGTATTGGGTAACTTCTTCTGTGGCTACCTCAGGGGCCTGAATCATGGGTCTTCCTGGACAGAAGAACGTCACTGGCTTGAGAAGGGAGACATGGAAGATGTCATGTACTTTCATAGATGGTGGTAGCTGGAGTCTATAGGCGACAGGACCCAGGTGCCAAATCACAGGAAAAGGCCAAATATCATGGCAAGAATTTCATGGAGGGCATTTTCAATCTGAGATTCTTGGTGCTTAGCCAGACTAGACTCCCTGGGTGCAAAGGAAGTGCCGGCTGACGACTTTTGTCAGCTTGAGTTTTGGAGCACTTGGCTACTTGATCCAGGAGCTGATGGGTCTTTAGCCATAGGTTTTGGAGTTTTTGTCCCTTGAAGGTAGCAGCTGGGCAGTTGCAGAAGTTTAACTGGCATGGATGGCGGATGATAAAAAATGGTGAAGCACCAGTGGAACTTCTCACATTATTACTGTGCGCTAATTTGGCCCAGGGAAGCAGGGATGCCCAGTTGTCCTGTCTTTGATTTTCGTAGGCCCTTAGGAAGGCCTTAAGGCTCTGATTCACCCGCTCAGTTTGACCACTGCTCTGGGGGGTTGATACGCGGAGGTGAAGTTCAGGATTATTCCAAACTTATGATACAGACTCTTCTAGTAACAAGAAGTAAACTGAACCCCTCGGTTTGAGCAATGTGCTGTGGGAGTTCGTGTATCCAAAAGATGTGCTGTACAAAAAGCTTGGCTAATTCAAGTGCCGACGGGAGGCCAGGGAGAGGAATAAAATGAGCCATCTTCAAGAATCTGTCCACAACCACCCATATGGTGGTGGGACCTCCAGAGAGGGGAAGGTCACAGATGAAGTCTGTAGCCACATGGGTTCCATGGGGGCCGGCAGCAGCTGTCACTGCCCCCATGGTCTCATGCTCTAACACTTTTCTGCATGGCACATGTAAGGCAGGACCCCACATAGCACTGAACATTGGTTTTCATTTGAGGCCACCATTAGTGTCTTTTGATCAATTCCAGTGTTCAGGGAACATCAGGATGGCCAGACAGATGGGAGTCGTGTGCCCTCTTGAGCACCTTCTGTTGTAGTCAGTGGGGTACCATCATCTTCCAATGCCAATCACAAATGTTTTAATTTTCAACTCTCGTATGGTTTCCAGTATTCCTCAAAAACTGTTTTTTGCTTTCTCTTTATCGCAGTCAATCTACTCATATAATATATCTTTTCCAAGCATTGCAACACTTCTCTCATCTTAGGAGCACAACTTTTCTTCCAATAAATTTGTCAGTTCACATCTGGCTGCTATGGTAATCTGTTGCAAGAGAACCATCCATATCTGGCTTACCCCAATCCTGCATTGAAACATTCAATAACGAAAAAAGTGGTTCCTTCAACATCTCCTTTGCTGTAATATCCTTCATCAGTTTTATAAGTTGATCCCAGAAGGCCATAATTCTTGGGCACTCCCACCATATATGTAGAAAGGTGCCCCTCAACCCACACTGTCTCCAGCCATTGTCACTCACCACTGGATACAGCATATGCAAACGTTCAGATGAAAGGTACCAGCGATACAATACTTTATAACTATTTTCAACAATATTTGTGAAATAGAGCTTCGCTTTATAAATTGGGAACACACTTCCCACATCTTATCATCTATGGTTCGCCCCAGATCATGCTCCCATGTTACCATATGAGTGAGAATGGATAATATACGCTCCCCATTTAACAGGTTGTACATTTTTTGGAATCCTCTTTGTCAATTGGCTGGCATGATCACAATAGCCTTCAAACAGGGACTTTCCTTTTCTCTTAGCTCCCAGTACCTCCTTTTGCTTCAGGTCAGGAAGTGACCTATCTGTAGATAAAAGTAACAGTCCATATCCAGCAGCAGTTTATCAAACATATATATCTGCTTTCCATTCCAGATATGTTCCAACCTATTGCACCCTTTATCCTTCCAATCTTTTGCAATAACTGAGGTGGTGCCTGGGATCAACTCTATTATAATGAAAAGGAGTCTTAGAAAAATATTTCTTATCCCTTACTAAAGCAACCTTCCATTTAACCCAAATGTCTAGCATTAAACTTATAACAGGGGACTGAATCCTTTCTTAGTTAGGGCAGCCAAAGGAGCAGCTAAGGAGGAGCAGTTAGTGATAAATTGCCTGTAGTAATTGTTGAAACCCAAGAAACGTTACAGTTTCTTGAGGCCAACAGGTCTGGGCCAGTCTAAGATTGCTTTTAACTTGTCAAAGTCCATTTTGAGGTCTTCAGGAGAGATAATGTATCCCCCAAAGTGGGGGAGTCCACGTATTCAAAGTCTGACTTTTTGAGCTTGGCATAGAGATGGTGGTCGTGTAGTCTCTGTAGAACCTGCTTCAAGTGCTTCCGGTGCTTGCACCAACAGCTGACAGAGAAACTCTTGGACGGGACCGACTGGAGCTTCGCCTATACCAGCCACCTCCCCCTCAGGTTGAGCCCTTCGGTTCTGGTGGCCGGCAGGTCTTAGGTGGATCTCTAGGGCTATCTTGGAGGAGAGATTTCGAGTCCAGGCAAGGTCACGGCAGGCAGCAGACAGCAGAGATGAGATCTAAGTCAGAGGTTGAGGAAGGCAACAGACAGCAGAGAAGCTGGGGTCAGAACCAGAGAGTCAAGCCAAAAGGGAACAGGGAGACAGAGGACAGGATAGACGAGACAAGGGCTAGGGCATAAACAAGGCGAAGGCAAGGAACAGACCGGGCCAGGAACAGTACAAGGAACAGAACATGGAGAAGGCATGGACATGGAAAGGAACAAGACAAGCAACAAGGAATAGGGTAAGGAATAAGACTCAGAAAACAACACACACTGGGACATAAGGACACCAGAAGACCTGTTGCTGAGGCATCAAGGCAGTGTCCAGGGCCGACTTATGTTGGTAGGAGCATGTGACATCATCAAAGGGTGCTACAGGGACTTTCCTACCGTGGTCCCTTGAAGAAGTGCCACGTGGGGCAGGCACACATCTTAGGAAGTCCTGGGTAGCGTCAGCATGGTGGCGGATGGCATTCCTGCTGTGCAAGTGTTTGGCCCTGTCTTGTGGCATCAGAGTAAGTGTGGCAGCTCACAGGACAGTCCCACAAGTTGCTAATTGTAACAAGTTTCTACCCTTATGCCTGGCTCAGATGTCACTGATCTGTAGTTTCCTGTGCAGATTCCCCAGATCACTGCAACTCAAGGATTCCTCTTGGGACTCCTCTATTCAGACTCATCCCATCACTGAACTCTTCCACTTCCCCTCTTGGTTAAATCCTCAGGAAGAGGGAAAAAAACACTCCACCCACCACCTCTGGCCTCTCTATTGCACCACATCGGTAAGCTCCTGTTGTGTCCATCGGTCTTCGATGGCTTTGCCCCACCTACCTCTCTCTACTTGCAGCTCCTCCCGCTCACCTTGGACTGATGGCCGCCACGGCGTCTGCTTGCCGTTCTCTCCAGCGTCCCCGGACAGGCTTTGGTGCTGCCTCCCGCCATTCTCCTTCAAGGTACCTCTAGGGCGCGCGCACACACGCTGCCCTCATCTTTAACTTTACGTTGGCGCAAACCTCAGGGGCGTACCCCTGTTCTGACGTCACATCTTCAGGGTATATCTGCCTACAGTATTTGCTAGCTCATTGAGTTAGCAACAGGATTTGTACGGATGGGATTTGCTCTCCGTTCCTAAGCTACTCTGCCACTCCAGCTCTATCTGGAACTCTTACTACCCTTCGGAGTCTCTAATGGGGTACCCGCTCCTCGGGGGCCTCTCTGCTTCTTTCAGGTGCTATCAGGAAACCGGTACTCGCTCGAGGGCCCATGTTCCTTGTGTAGCTGCCTGCAACCTCTACCCTTCTAAGAACATAAGAACATAAGAAAATGCCATACTGGGTCAGACAAAGGGTCCATCAAGCCCAGCATCCTGTTTCCAACAGTGGCCAATCCAGGCCATAAGAACCTGGCAAGTACCCAAAAACTAAGTCTACTTGGAAGAACTAACCTACAGCTACCATCAATGAGTACAGTAACATCTCTATCCACATTACTGCTTCGCCGGAATCAGGTACTCGCTCCTTGAGGGCCTGCTCTCTGCTCCGGTGCCAGACCTCTCGTCTAGTGAAACCTCTGTTACTGCTACGTGAGTTCAACGGTACCGAATCTCTCTGATCTAAGGGATCAGGGACTCGCTCCATGAGGGCCTGCTCTCCCTGTCTCGGAGCTCTCCTATTTCTACTTGGGACTCTGAATGCTAATCTTATTGTGTGCTCATAACTCTCAGTCTCTTTCCACTACAGCACTGCTCTACAGAGGATTCGCTGTTCCAGCGTCCTGTGAGAGACGCGCCCAGCCGGGCTCTACGACCACTACTCACTACTGCCACCTCTGGTGGTTCCATAAACTGTTTAATAAAAAATTCAAGTCTGTGTTTGTCTGTCCGGGGTTTAGCCTGACACTGTGGCCCCTCACGGGACTGCCCCCCTTGGGCGTAGTCAGCTGCCACAGTGTCCAAGGATCCACCCAAACACCATTAACCATAATAGCTCCTCAGAAAGAGGGGGGGGGGGTTGAGGATGACCCTAGAACATCGGACCCAACCCTAGTTGGCGAGAGGCCAGATGAGGGGCAGTGGCATTGTGAAGCACTTCCATGGTTAAAATCCAGGGGGAGTGAGGACGCTTGGCCTGAGGGGAGGGGTATGTGAGAAAGTGCCCCTATTTTCCCCTATAAACCTGTGCAGGAGCAGGCTAGATGCCTGGTCCACCTTAAATCCCTTAAAGGGAGAGCGCTCCATGGGCGGGACCCTGATGGCCAGGAGGAGCTCAGAAGGCGTGACCAGTTAGTGGGGAATAAGAGCGCAAGCCCAGCTGGCATAGAGAGGCCCCCGTCCCTCCAGGAGTAGGAGCTCCTGAACCGCTCTGGGAAGTTGTGTGTACAGAAGACTGCGAAGGTTAGGCAGTGTTGTGAAGTTTATTTTGCTGTGTAGAGTTAATAAAGTGAAATTTCAAGAGAAAAGGCTGGAGTCAGAGTCTTTACTGTTCCAGTCCAGAGGATTTTGCCTGGCCAGTCCTCACACCGTCTAAGGGCTCAACCTGCGGGGGAGGTTGAGTGTAAGTGAAGCGCCAGTCTGGCCCCGTACTGGGCGCATTTGCCAGCTGCTGACATAGGCCTCCTAGGTTTGCCTACGAGGATGCGTCATCTACGCCGGAGCACTAAGGGCTCACGCCCAGCTTTACACTAGTACCGCGTTTAAGAAGGCCTTAAAAGCCTTCTTCCTTGAAGCTATTCCTCCAGCTGTTCAGGGTCCTCCCAATTTAGGCCTATAATTACGTATGTAGCAGTGTTTATTAACTCTATCATTACTGACACTGTGCTTCGCAGTTGGTAAATTGTCTTATTGATTTACTGGCTATCTCTGTGTTTTGCAGACCAAAGCTTCTTTTTCACATTGCATTGCTGAATTTTGTATGTATTGTTTTTATGGGGTGTTTTTTTTTATATTTTATGCATGATAACATGTCACCCACCCTGAACCCTGGAGGGCGCAGACAATAAGTATTTTAAATAAATAAACAATAAACAATACAATGCTCACTATATAAAATGCCATCTAGTGGTCCTTTAGTAGCACTGCATCAACAGATCTACAAAAAACTTTTCCCCAAACCAGGCAACCATTATCACTCCTGGGTCTCCCCCATCCAGCACCTTTTGTACTGTTACCAGACTCAGAAAGGGCGAACCATAATCGGGGGGGTCTCCCTGCATGATTTTTTAAAGAAGTAAATAAGCCCCCTGACATGGTGGTATGTTCCTGCTGACGGAGAAGCTTGCTGAGGATGGCCAGAATGCACTCCTGGAAGGTGTCAGGTTTTTGTTAAATGACCTGATAGCAGTATAGGGTGATTTTGTCGACTGGCTCCCAAGAGAAGCGAAACAAGTGGTGCATATTATTTTTAAAGAAGCCTGTTGGTGAGGGAAATGGCTGGCTCCTGCAGATAAGTTAAACGAGAGTAATACGGGGGCTGGAAATTGCACTCCTGGAGTACCACAAACAGGCACTGCATGCAAATCTACCTCATGCATATTCATTGTGGATATCCTATCCTGAAAAGCAGACCTGTTTGAGGTACTCCAGGACCGGAGTTGCCTACCCGGGCCTAGAATGAGCGTGAGAGGTAAATGGTGGATGACTGTTGCAGGCTGCTAGACTGGCTGTGTTATGTTTGTTAATTTAAAAAAAAATGTCAATTGGCAATATAGGTTATCACAGTTTACAGTGTTCTCTGGGTACTTCTGCTCAAAGAAAAACAGCAGAATGCATCCTAATTTTATTTGGAAATGTAAGGGAAATGTATATCTACACATTGCGACTGGAGCAGGGGCAGAGGCTAAATGCCATGTGCTCCTCTCTCTGAAGTGGATCACAGTGGGAGTTGTGCCAGCTTCCCACTCACACCCCTTGGACACGGAGGATCCCAGATCACGTCCTCCAGCACAGCAGCCAATCACTGTGCCCTGTTTATTTAGCAGTTTTAAATCTATAAATGCATTTAAAAAAATAAACATATGTAACCCCAAGGGGTCACTCACTAGATGGTGATGTCGCTCCCTTGCTAGGGTTATACATTTATTGTCACTGCCTAACCTGGACTGCAAACGTTCAGGCCTGTACCTTAAAATGAAAATGTTCTGCTTTTCAGAGGTTATCTAAAGTTTTATATTTGGAGGGATGGCTACTAGGATGTATATTAACTGTTTTTTCACAAAAGGTTAAAGGTTTAGCTATTTCTTTCAGTAGGGAAGGGTCCAGAGTGGGGCACCAGGCCTGCCTTGGAGGTGTGCGCAGTGTGTGGTGAGTGTGACTGTTAGCTGATGGGCGGATCCTCGGTATAATTGGAGTGGTTGTGCATGGGCTTAGGGCTGGTCGTCTGAGCAAGGAGTCAGAAAAGGAGGCTCTGGGGGGGCATTGCCACAAGGGTGAGAGGAGAAACAGCAGTGCTTCAACCACAAGAGCAACCAAGAACCTACAGTGTGGGTTACAGGATGAAGGGAGTAAAGGGGAACAGCAGTGCTTCATCCAGAGGTGCTACCAAGAACCTACAGTGTGGGTTACAGGATGAAGGGAGTAAAGGGAACAGCAGTGCTTCATCCAGAGGTGCTACCAAGAACCTACAGTGTGGGTTACAGGATGAAGGGAGTAAAGGGGAACAGCAGTGCTTCATCCAGAGGTGCTACCAAGAATCTACAGTGTGGGTTACAGGATGAAGGGAGTAAAGGGGAACAGCAGTGCTTCATCCAGAGGTGCTACCAAGAACCTACAGTGTGGGTTACAGGATGAAGGGAGTAAAGGGGAACAGCAGTGCTTCATCCAGAGGTGCTACCTAGAACCTACACTGTGGGTTACAGGATAAAGGGAGTAAAGGGAACAGCAGTGCTTCATCCAGAGGTGCTACCTAGAACCTACACTGTGGGTTACAGGATAAAGGGAGTAAAGGGAACAGCAGTGCTTCATCCAGAGGTGCTACCTAGAACCTACAATGAGGGTTACAGGATAAAGGGAGTAAAGGGAACAGCAGTGCTTCATCCAGAGGTGCTACCTAGAACCTACACTGTGGGTTACAGGATAAAGGGAGTAAAGGGAATGCAGCGCTTCATCCAGAGGTGCTACCTAGAACCTACAATGAGGGTTACAGGATAAAGGGAGTAAGAGAGGAGTTCCTAGCGGTCCCAGCGCCTGGTGTGGAACAGAAGTGCATGAAAGTGGATTACAAGTTCTTACTAAGACAAAGTTTGGAATTTGGATTTTGGATGCAGAGACTGCCCTGGGGGGAGGGGTGGCCGGCTGGATCTCAGGGGAAGGCTGCAGCTTGTTATTTCAGTGCAGGGATCAAGCCTAGCACTAAGTACCGACAGACCAGGGGCTGCACTGCCTCAAGTACTCCTTCTGTGTGCAGAGAGAGAATTGTGAGCTGAAGCTGAGCAGTGAAGGAAGGGGTTTCTGTGTGGACCTAGACTCAGGGGCTGTGTTGGGGGAGCTCCCTGGACCTTGGTGGGATTGCTCTTGGTTATGTTATCACAGGGCTGGGGACTGACACTGTGCCTGAAGGAGTGGGGGTGTACAGACTCTGATGCCGCTCCTGAGGTGTGAGTCTGGATGTGAATCGCTTCTGAAGTGAATGTGAAGTGGTGCCTTCTGTAACAGGGGTCAGCAAACCACCAGGGACCCCCCCCCCCCTGGTCTGACCAGTAAGGAGAGGAGACTGCAGAGTGAGAGAGACTGCCCTGAAGTGCAGTAAAACAGTGCCGGAAGAAATGGAGTCATTTGGGCTTGTGGGCCTAAGTGAAATGACTGAAAAGATGTTGGGAATTAGGAGCTCTGATTCAGAGGACCCTCAGATCTATTCAGAGTTTGAACTATGTGCTGAACTTAAAAATTCCTCTGATTCTATTTGGATTACAATCAACATTTATTGGAGCACAAGAAAGGTGTGGACATTGGATTTTCTGGACTCTGTTTGAAGTGTTCGCATCGAGTCTGGCCTTACGGGTGATCCCTGCCCCCAGCCCATGCCCAGAACCTGAGTCTACCCCACTCCGGGGCTGGCAGAGAACTGCACCCCACGGCTGGGAAGGTGTCCCCTTGGCACAGAGGTTACACATATATACATGATGGAGCATTCTTTGCTGTCTGGCTGGCTGGTGCCAGAGCCTAGGGGATGCTCCAAGCCCCACTAGGCCAGTGGGGAAACTTAAAATTAGCCTGGGATGGGTCGGGGGTCAGGTGGGTGATTATAGCAATATAGTAATGACAGCAGAAAAAGACCAAATGGTCCATCCAGTCTGCCCAGCAGACTTATGGAAGTAACTGCCGCTCCGTGCAGGTTACCCCCCAAGCCTTATGTTAAGGGGAGTAATATTAACAATCAAAACCAAGCAACTTTCAAACCCATAACAAAATTACCGCTAGCAACATTTTTACAGGGTGAGCAGTCTTCTTGATAATTCAGACAATGCTGCTTGATCGTGCTTTGCTTTTCGACTTGCCAGAGAACCAGTCCTGCACTTTTTTCTCCTAATGTCTGTGTATCAGTACCCCGGACTGTAAAAGTCAGGACTCTGACTTTCTCCTCCTGTCATTAAAGTGGAGAGAGCGTCTTTGTTGCAGTTGCATCTAACTCATGAAAGCTAATTAGTTACGGGTGGTAATCCCCATGCCTTTTGTTAGGGGTAGTAGTTGCTGCTCTATGCAGATTACCCCCATGCACACTTTTCTTCATTTCCAACTCTAGCCTTTAGGGATCCACAGTGTGGGTTACAGGATAAAGAGAGTAAAGGGAACCAGCAGTGCTTCATCCAGAGGTGCTACCTAGAACCTACACTGTGGGTTACAGGATAAAAGGAGTAAAGGGGAACAGCAGTGCTTCATCCAGAGGTGCTACCTAGAACCTACACTGTGGGTTACAGGATAAAGGGAGTAAAGGGGAACAGCAGTGCTTCATCCAGAGGTGCTACCTAGAACCTACACTGTGGGTTACAGGATAAAGGGAGTAAAGGGGAACAGCAGTGCTTCATCCAGAGGTGCTACCTAGAACCTACACTGTGGGTTACAGGATAAAGGGAATAAAGGGGAACAGCAGTGCTTCATCCAGAGGTGCTACCTAGAACCTTCACTGTGGGTTACAGGATAAAGAGAGTAAAGGGAACCAGCAGTGCTTCATCCAGAGGTGCTACCTAGAACCTACACTGTGGGTTACAGGATAAAGAGAGTAAAGGGAACCAGCAGTGCTTCATCCAGAGGTGCTACCTAGAACCTCTGGATGAAGCACCTCTGGATGAGAACCTACACTGTGGGTTACAGGATAAAAGGAGTAAAGGGGAACAGCAGTGCTTCATCCAGAGATGCTACCTAGAACCTACACTGTGGGTTACAGGATAAAGGGAGTAAAGGGGAACAGCAGTGCTTCATCCAGAGGTGCTACCTAGAACCTACACTGTGGGTTACAGGATAAAGGGAGTAAAGGGGAACAGCAGTGCTTCATCCAGAGGTGCTACCATGAACCTACAGCGTGGGTTACAGAAGCCCATGCCTTTTTTAATTCGTTTACAGTTTTTGTCTTCACCACTTCTTCTGGTAAGGCAATCCAGGCATCTACTACCCTCTCCATGAAGAAATATTTCCTGATGTTGGTTCTACTGTTTTCTTTGCAATGGAAAAGATTCGAGAACATGCATCATTAAAACCTTTCATATCTGAAGGTCTGTATCCAATCTCCCCTGCACATCTTCTCTTCCAGGGTGTACATATTCAGATTAGTCTTCCGATGCAGAACCCACACCATTTTGGTTGCCCTTCTCTGGACCCCCTCCATCCTCTGTTCCTCTTGAGATATGATCTCTAGAACTGAACCCAGTACTCCAGGAGAGGTCTCAACCAGGACCTGTACAAGGGGATCATCACCTCCTTTTTCCTGCTGGTTATTCCTCTCTCTTTGCAGCCCAGCATTCTTCTGGTCCTCCACTTAACACCGTCCTCTCTTCTGAGGGGGGGTTCCTACTGCTTTGAGGGGAGGGGGGCTTGTAAAATTCTCCCTGGTTTGTATTGCTGCAGCCTTGTCCGTAGCATACGCTTATTCTCAAACTGAAGCAACTTGTGCACCATAGTCATCTTTTTAAATTGCACCTGACTTTTAATAGGTAGCCAGTAAAGTCCTTTTAATACTGGGGATATGCGATCGAACCATCCACTACTAGAAATCATCCTAGCCGTGCATGCTAGACTAAGTGTAATACCCGTAAAATACCAGTTAAAAGCCTTGAAGTAGCAATAATGCACATTATTTTCATCACCACAAGTTATTTCACTCCTCCTATTGCTGATATGGTAATGAACTGCTTTGCAAATGCAAATACTTTGCAAATGCATGCAAGGGAGCTCATTACTAGTTGATTTCATATGAATAAAATAACTCAGCTTGCTTGACAAGTCACAAGCCATGCTATTTTATTGAAAGGTAGCTACAACTCAGGGAGCATTGGCTCGCTTCCATAGTGAAATTTAAAGCGAACCTCACCAGCACCTGAACCCCCCCCCCCCCCCACGCATATCCCGGTGCTTCCATAGTGAAATTTAAAGCGAACCTCACCAGCACCTGAACCCCCCCCCCACCCAAGGGGATCTGGGTGGGGGGGGGGGGTTCAGGTGCTGGTGAGGTTCGCTTTAAATTTCACTATGGAAGCACCGGGATATGCGTGGGGGGGGGGTTCAGGTGCTGGTGAGGTTCACTTTAAATTTCACTATGGAAGCACCGGGATATGCGTTAGCGAGCCAATGCTCCCTGAGTTGTAGCTACCTTTCAATAAAATAGCATGGCTTGTGACTTGTCAAGCAAGCTGAGTTATTTTATTCATATGAAATCAACTAGTAATGAGCTCCCTTGCATGCATTTGCAAAGTATTTGCATTTGCAAAGCAGTTCATTACCATATCAGCAATAGGAGGAGTGAAATAACTTGTGGTGATGAAAATAATGTGCATTATTGCTACTTCAAGGCTTTTAACTGGTATTTTACGGGTATTACACTTAGTCTAGCATGCACGGCTAGGATGATTTCTAGTAGTGGATGGTTCGATCGCATATCCCCAGTATTAAAAGGACTTTACTGGCTACCTATTAAAAGTCAGGTGCAATTTAAAAAGATGACTATGGTGCACAAGTTGCTTCAGTTTGAGAATAAGCGTATGCTACGGACAAGGCTGCAGCAATACAAACCAGGGAGAATTTTAAGATCACAAGGCACAGCAAAGCTTGCGTTACCCCTGGTCGGGTCTGTCATCTGCGTCTGACACGGAGCAGAGCTTTTGTTTTTCCTCAGACCCTCATATGTGGAATTTTACTTTATTTATTTATATTTGACAGGAATACACTTCCTGTCAAATTGAGAACCAAGTCTGCTGTGAAACATCTTAGGAAATATTTAAAAACACATTTGTTTCAGGAAACTTTTAACAATGGCATTGGAGGAGGTGGGATATAAATGTAATAAATAAATAAATAACTGTGTGATAAATGCTGTTTATTGCATGGTAACAGCCTAGTGTGGCTTTAGCAGATATTCTCCTAAGTTTGTATCTGAGGCCACGGAGGGTAAAGTGACTTGCCCAAGGTCACGAGGAGTGTCGGCGGGATTTGAACGCTGGCTCCCAGCCCACTGCCCTAACAACTTGGCCCCTCTTCCACCCAGCAAATAAATCAATGGCAACCCATCAATAAAGGGCCTTTTCTTCATTTTACTTTTGTTATATTTATTTCTTGATTGTTGGCAAAATCATAAAAGCATCAGTGCAGTCTCAGCCTGGAGCATTTCCAGGATGCTCGGGGCAGATGGCATTGGCTCTTCTGCGAATTTGGATGTTACATATTTTAAAAAATAATCATCGGTCCTTTTCGAGGTGCTAAGGGCCACGCCCTCGCCGCGCACAAATGGCTTCCATTGCTCCGGCGCCCGCTCACCCGCCCTCGGGAGGCTGCCGTCACCCTGGACGGTGCCATGCTGCCAGAGCTGGCGCCGGGGTCCCGGGCTGGGTGGATGTCACAGAAAGCCAGGTCCCCCCCCCCCCCGAAGAAAGACAAACGCAACTAGCCCCCCGGGCTGCCTGTGGCCCCCGGCCCCTCTGCAACAAAGAAGAATCTAGAGCAGCAGATGTAAACGAAATCCGAAAGCCCGGGCCGTGCCTGCTTTTGCTGTAATCCGCCCCCCCCCCCCCTCCGGTACAGGCTGAAGTGCTCTCAGCCTGGGAGAAGCCGGCCTGCGCAGGCACACAGATGCTGGGTGGGGAAGCTTGCACAATGCTTGGCTTTGCTTCTCCAGATGGCTGAGCCTGAGCGCCCTGCGCGGATTCCAGGTCACCCTGCTCCCGCTTGCCCCGCAGTGCTCCCGGTTTACGTCGTGTTGCAGCCTGCTCTCAGCCTTTTCTTCACTCCAACCTTCGTCAGTGCTCGTAGGTAATTAATGTGCCGGGGGTGGGGGGAGGGGGGAGGAACAGAATAAATAAATAGGGCTGCACAAAAATAAAATGATAGAAAAAGATTTACAAAAGCAACCAGTGGCTAAAATCTGCGGGGGGGCTGAAAATGAGCCCCTCCCCCCTTACGCACCTCCCCTTGTCAAACTTGAAATTTCAAACTGATATTTGCTTGTGCTGCAGCCTCACAGGAGAAGGAGAGCAGCAGAGATCAGGAGTCCCAAAACCCCACTGGGCGCCAGCGGCCAGTGCCTCGGTGCCCAGAACCGGCAGCCATGTTCCATGGGCTCTGCCGCTCCCTCTTCCTTTTAGGGCCAGCGCTGAAACCAATGATCCATGATCAGATCTTCCTATCTTTTCATCGCCCTGAACCATCCTCGAGACCTGGGCCGAGTCACTTTACCCTGCATTGCCTCAGGTACAAACCTAGGGGCCGATGCAATACAGAGCCCTCCGCCTAGCGCGCAGCTCGACGCGTCGTTGGACGTGAGTTTTGGACGCGCTAGAATAACCCCCGATGCAATAATGGGAGTGGTGCATCCAAAACGCGTGTCCAAACCAGTGCGTAGCTAACGGCGCTCATCACGTGTAAATGCCGTGTAGATGAGGCTATTAGCTAAGTACCCTCGATGCAAAAAAAAAAATCACCATGCACCCAATATGCACGTTTTAACATGCAAAAGTTAAACTCGGCCCCGGTGCTGGCGTTAAGTCCTGAGGCGCCCCAAGCCTCCATAAGAAAAAGCAAAAAATACTGCTTTTCTGTGTTTTCCCCTTCTTAATATCATCGCGATGCTAAGCAGGAGGAGGAACCACAGAAGGCAGCATCATGGAAAAAAAAAAAAAAAATCTTGTCAGTGGTCAGGTTAGGAAAACGGACCCTCGATTTACGAGGGTCTGCTTTCCTAACCCGTGGCTGTTGTGCACGGATTAGGAATACGGATGCTCATACATTGAGCTACTGTTTTCCTAACCCACACAAAGCCACGTCTCCTGGGCACCCGATGCAAAGGACGCACTAGGCATGCACAATTGATCCCTGGCATGTCCTTTCTAGCGTGGCACCTCATTCACATATTAATTCACACCCCAGGAAAGGTGGATGCGTGCGCATTAGGAAAATGGGCGCTCAATACGAGCGCCCATTTTCTACGCGCTTATTGGATCGATCCCTTAGAAGTATCTTTACAAAGCCACGATAGCTGTTTAATGGAAGCAAAACAGTGTTTATTGTGCAAACAAACACTGTTTATCACATGATAAGCACCTATCATGGCAATATCAGGTGGAATTTTAAATATCTGGTATTATTTCAACAGAAATAATGTAGGCATGCAAATGAGCTGCTTTGCATGCATAGGCTTTGCAAATGCATGCAAAGCAGCTCATTATTAGGTAATTTAATGCAAATAAAATAACTTGGCTTACCTGAAAAATTGCAAGCTGCATTATTTTACTGGCAGCTACAATTAAGAAGGTGCAGCTAACTTTTCCTGGGAGGCTAAGGCACATTTTGATGCCTCCAGGCTGAAATGTAAAGGGTCAGCAGCATCCCTAAGCAGCCCCCTATCTTAAACCCCCCACCAGCTGGCCATATAGCAAAGAATGCCCCAACCCGGGTGTCTCCTCCCCCCCCCCCCCCCCCCACACACACACATGGCCTGACAATATGGAATGGACAAGACACTGAGTAGTTAAAACATAAGCGGATTGTAATACATTGCAGGAGGACCTTGTGAGACAAGTGCAAGGTGATGCACATAGGGAAAAATAACCCTTGCTGTAGTTTCACGATGTTAGGTTCCATATTAGGAGCTACCACCCAGGAAAGAGATCTAGGCATCATAGTGGATAATACTTTAAAATCGTCGGCTCAGTGTGCTGTGGCAGTCAGAAAAGCAAACAGAATATTAGGAATTATTAGGAAGGGAATGATGAATAAAACGGAAAATGTCATAATGTCTCTGTATCGCTCCATGGTGAGACCGAACCTTGAATACTGTGTGCAGCCCTGGTCACCGCATCTCAAAAAAGATATAATTGCGATGGAGAAGGTACAGAGAAGGGAAACCAAAATGATAAAGGGGATGGAACAGCTCCCCTATGTGTTGCAGTCGGATACTGCTGGCGAGATAGTGGACCCTTGGGCTGGCCTACCTAGGATGACAGGGTAGGCCAGGAGGCGGAGCTACCAGCAGGAGGTGTTCACCCGGGAACCAGGAACCCCCCCGGGAGGAGCCCGTACGGCACTGGGACCTCAGGACTTGGAACAGAGGCTGAAAGTCCATGGGTAGAGATAGGCTAGACCGGGACCAGAGCAAACAGGAAGGATAGGAAGTCCAAGGTACCCGGGAAGCAGAGGACCAGCTGTACAGGGCCGAGGGCCGGCTGAAGGCAGGGCAGCGGGCGGCAGCGGAGTCGGTAGCAAACCGGAGGCTGAAGCAGGCTGTAGGCTGAAGCGGAGTCGGTAGCAAACCGGAGGCTGAAGCAGGCTGTAGGCTGAAGCGGAGTCCACGTTTCCTGCTTCTGGCTCCGGTTTGCCTCTGACTCCGCTTCTGCCTGCTGCCTGCCTCTGACTCCGGTTTGCCTCTGACTCCGCTTCTGCCTGCAGCCAGCCTCCGACCCCAGCCTGCTTCCGCTTCAGCCTACAGCCTGCTTCAGCCTCCGGTTTTCTATCGACTCCGCTTCAGCCTACAGCCTGCTTCAGCCTCCGGTTTGTTACCGACTCCTGGACTTTCAGCCTCTGTTCCAAGTCCTGAGGTCCCAGTGCCGTACGGGCTCCTCCCGGGGGGGGTTCCTGGTTCCCGGGTGAACACCTCCTGCTGGTAGCTCCGCCTCCTGGCCTACCCTGTCATCCTAGGTAGGCCGGCCCAAGGGTCCACTATCTCGCCAGCAGTATCCGACTGCAACAGTTTTGCAAGGCCATGGACTCGGCGGAGGCCCCAAGCCTGCAGGCCATCCCGGGGATGGCACAATGCCTCCGGCAGCAACAGCACTGTATTGATAAACTTGCTGCTACCGTGGAACAGCTGGTCTCCCGCATGGAGGCTTCTCCTCCGGAACCTCCTACAGCCCCCCCTCCGGCACCAACACCCAGTTCAGCTTCAGAGACTCAGTTACCCACGCCGACCCGGTATGCCGGGGATATCAAGACGTGCCGTGGCTTTTTAAATCAGTGCTACGTGCGTTTTGCCCTCCTGCCTGCACAGTTTCCCTCAGACGCAGTCAAAGTGGCGTTTATATTCTCGCTACTGGATGGTAAGGCCCTTGACTGGGCTTCACCCATGTGGGAGCGTCAGGACCCTTTGCTACAGAACCTGCAGGAATTTGTCCTCAACTTTCGCCTTGCTTTTGATGATTCTGCACGCCAGACCACCGCGGCCTCGGAGCTCTTGCACCTCAGGCAAGGGACACGCTCGGTGGCCGATTACACCATTGATTTTCGCACGCTGGCCATGGAAGTTGGCTGGCGAGATGATTGCCTTAGGGGAATCTTCCTGGAGGGGCTTGCTAGTCGCATCAAGGGTGAGTTAGCAGGCCGGGACATCGCTGGCAGGGTGGATCGTCGCCTTCAGCAGCGGGACAAGGAGACCCGCTCCTACCGTAAGGCATCACCACAGTCATCCCCTGCCTCCAGAATCCCAGCTCCTAAGGCTCTCCCGGCTTCTGTCAGCAGTGGAGAACCCATGCAATTGGGTAGATCTCTGCTGACTCGCATCGGGTTGCTCCCCTTACTGCCCTGACCCGCAAGGGAGCCGACGCCAAGAACTGGCCTGTCGCTGCGGTAGCAGCTTTCACCGACTTGAAAGAGGCGTTCCTCATGGACACCTGTCTCCATCATCCCGATCCCGCCAGACCTTTCATCGTCGAGGTCGACGCCTCCAGCATTGCTGTCGGAGCGGTCCTCAGTCAACACTCCGATTCCGGACAGCTCCTGACATGTTCTTACTTCTCCAGGAAGTTCTCCCCCGCGGAGATTAATTACTCCATTGGCGACAAGGAGCTGTTGGCGATCAAACTCGCCTTTGAAGAATGGAGGCAATGGCTCGAGGGGGCCCGACACACGACCACCGTATATACGGACCACAAAAACTTAGAGTTTTTGTCCCAGGCTCAATGACTAAACCCTCGCCAAGCCCGCTGGGTCCTGTTCTTCAGCCGCTTTGATTTCGTTTTACAATACCGGCTGGCGGCTAAGAATCTCCGAGCTGATGCTCTCTCTCGGACCTCCTTTTCCGAAGAAGACCAAGAACCTCCACAGTATATCCTCGACCCTAGTAAGGTTCGCCTGTCCGCCCTGACGGTCCTCTCCCAAGACAGGACCGTGGTTCCCCGACAAGACCGTCTAAAGACGCTACGCTGGGCTCATGACTCCCTCACTGGAGGGCACGCAGGACGCGAAAGGACCCTGGAACTCCTTAACCGCTTCTATTGGTGGCCCAATATCCGACAAGATGTGCGCACTTACGTTGCTTCCTGTCCCACCTGTGCCCATCAAAAGCCCAGTCCTGGACCCCCGTGCGGTCTCCTACAGCCTCTGCCTGTCCCCACAGAGCCCTGAACCCATCTAGCTACAGACTTCATGGTGGACTTGCACCCGTCTCGCGGTCATACGGTTATCTGGGTTACCGTCGACCGCTTCTCGAAGATGGTGCACCTTGTTCCGTTGACCAAGTTACCCTCTGCACCTGAACTAGCTCTCCTCTTTGCCCAGCATATTTTCAGGCTACATGGCCTCCCGCAGGACATCGTTTCCGACCGGGGCCCCCAGTTTGTTGCATGCTACTGGAGGGCTCTCTGCAAGTGCTTCAAGGTACAGCTCAGCTTCTCTACGGACAGTCCGAAAGGATGAATCGGTCTCTGAAGACCTACCTTCGAGCCTTTACCAATGAAAAACAAGACAACACCTGGGAACCCAGCCGCAACATCCTGGACAAGTCCTTGTTGCAGCAGTTCCATCGTGACCACCCAGAGAAACCCGGTCCTCTCAAGAGGGGCTGTAAATGGGGGGGGGGGGGGTACTGTTGCGGTCTCTACCGCTTCCCTCCGCTTAGGGCTCAAACCCGCCTACCTCCGTTTCAGGAATCACCGTATTCCGCCCGCTCTGGACCCCGGGGGCTACTCTCACTCCACGTGGCGGCCGCCATTATGTGCCTGCTTCTCGTCAGTCTCGCGTGCGCGCGAGGACGCCCGACTTGAGCGCTCAACTCCCGGAAGCCTGGCCCCGCCCGTGCTGCTGACGTCACACCCGGGCCCCGATATAACCAGCGTCCAAACTCTCTCTCATCGTCTTGCAACGAGGTTCACAACTCCATAGTTGTTCTTAATTGCATTCCTGGTGATCTCCACGTTTCCTGCTTCTGACTCCGGTTTGCCTCTGACTCCGCTTCTGCCTGCTGCCTGCCTCTGACTCCGGTTTGCCTCTGACTAGGGGGCACTCCATGAAGTTAGCAAGTAGCACATTTAAGACTAATCGGAGAAAATTCTTTTTCACTCAATGCACAATAAAGCTCTGGAATTTGTTGCCAGAGGATGTGGTTAGTGCAGTTAGTATAGTTGTGTTTAAAAAAGGATTGGATGAGTTCTTGGAGGAGAAGTCCATTACCTGCTATTAATTAAGTTGACTTAGAAAATAGCCACTGCTATTACTAGCAACGGTAACATGGAATAGACTTAGTTGTTGGGTAATTGCCAGGTTCTTATGGCCTGGATTGGCCACAGTTGGAAACAGAATGCTGGGCTTGATGGACCCTTGGTCTGACCCAGTATGGCATGTTCTTATGTTCTTTTGAAGGTTATTAGGGAGGGGAGGGGCAGATTGCATAAAGCCGCCCTCTAAAACATTTCCCCAGGCCCATACCATCAACAGAAACAAGGGTTTTCCTACAATATTACAAGTCACAAAGAGTAAATCCCCATAACCACTAGCAGATTTCTGTTTTAATTTCTCTGATTTGTTTGTACCAAGAACATTATCATTCAGGTATACCTACCTGAATAATTCACAGATTGCAGAGTCTTTTCCTTCTTGCAATAATATCCTGAATGTGCACAAAGTGGTGAAAAAGCTGCTTTTAATATTGATGTGATTAGGGCCGTTATTGTTTTGGGATTACATTCTCAGGATTGCTTGCAGCACACGTGCATTATTTGTGTTTACAATTAAGGAAGGCTATTCGTGTTCTAATTGCTTCTGGGTGGAGCGTGCAGAAGTGAAAAAATCCATAGTCAATCTCCGCCACGTTTTAAAGGCTGTCTCTCAGATTAATTCTATGTTAAATGGTGACTTTAACATAGAATCGACTCCACTAGTACTAAGCCAATCGAATGCTGAACTGTTGATCTTGGGTCAGGCCTTGATGAGGATGAGTTGGATAAGATTTGGACTTGCGTATGGAAGTCGTCTGTTTGTAAGAAGAGTAGGGAGTTAGTCGATGTATTAATTACTGCATAGATCTTATCAATATTCTGAGTATTATGCTTGATTTAGCAACTCTATGCCAGAGTGGATATCAATAAATAGGTTCTTATATCGATGGGCAGTGGCCATGTCATTTGTTGTTCTTTCTTGAGCTAGGGTGCAGGGGCTTATTTCTGATAATACATGGGGAAGGCTTGGATCTGTCTCTATAGTTTTGTTAGGGGCGGTGGAAGGGGTACTGTACAAACAAGAAAACTAGGGCATTGGTATCGCGTTTGCTTCATGGCGCCTGTTTAAGAATTGCCTTTTATTGGAAGGTTACTCCTCATTTGGACCACTGAAAAGTAAAGAACTGGGAGTTACACTGATTGAAACCACTGATAGCTGCCCAGGCTTGCATAACCCCTTTTAAGGTTATCCTGATCCAAAGATGGACGCAAACAACGAACCAAACGCAGTTTTGGAAATGCCTTTCTTTTTAGAACCCCCCACAATCTGGGGCTTAAAAGTGAAGTTAAAATCTATTATGAAACCCAAATTGTAGATCTCTGATATAATAACCAACCTATAGCCCCCCACCCCCAGCCAGAACAGGTGATATTGAGAGTGATTGAAGGGAGGGCTTTCGCACCCATAGCAGATCGGTTTAACAAGAACCAACTGCACATCCACCAAAAGATTTCCATTTAACAAAGACTCAGATGATCATTTCATTGAGTTAACACCCAATGGTGTCACCAGTTGATTGTCATCAGCATATATAAAATAATAAAACCTAAATTTAGACAAAGGTTTTTCCAAGAGGGGTAAGAATTGCAGGTAGAAGTGAACACTGTGGAGAGTTAGAGAAACTATTACCTAACTGTGCTTTCTGAGAAGAGCCCAGTAAAAAAGAATAAAAGAAGGAGAGGATCTTCTGTCTGAGTCCTAACACCACCAATCAGCCAAACAACATACTAAAATGACAGGATGAAAGGCCGTCAAGAAGTCCAAAAGGACAAGAAGAGAGGAGTCACCTCTGTCCAAGGAATGGAATAAATCAGCCACAACAATTAATTAAACAGTCTCAGTTCGATCCCAGCCCCATGCCGTCATGGCTCAACCAGGAGACAGACTGAAGAAAAGACTTTAGCTGAGAGGAAGCTACTTTCTTAATGAGTCTGCCAGCCAGGCTAGATTAGAACATGGTCTGTAATTAACTGGCATGTAACTATCTAAGAGACAGTTTTTTCAAAATTGACTGAATTACAGCAAGAGGATAGAAACTGAACATAAGAAATTGCCATGCTGGATCAGACCAAGGGTCCATCAAGCCCAGCATCCTGTTTCCAACAAAGGCCAAACCAGGCCACAAGAACCTGGCAATTACCCAAACACCAAGAAGATCCCATGCTACTGATGCAATTAATAGCAGTGGCTATTCCCTAAGTAAACTTGATTAATAGCCGTTAATGGACTTCTCCTCCAAGAACTTATCCAAACCTTTTTTAAACCCAACTACACTAACTGCACTAACCACATTCTCTGGCAACAAATTCCAGAGCTTTATTGTGCGTTGAGTGAAAAAGAATTTTCTCCAATTAGTCTTAAATGTGCTACCTGCTAACTTCATGGAATGCCCCCTAGTCCTTCTATTATTCGAAAGTGTAAATAACCGATTCACATCTACTCATTCAAGACCTCTCATGATCTTAAAGACCTCTATCATATCCCCCCTCAGCCGTCTCTTCTCCAAGCTGAACAGCCCTAATCTCTTCAGCCTTTCCTCATAGGGGAGCTGTTCCATCCCCTTTATCATTGTGGTTGCCCTTCTCTGTACCTTCTCCATTGCAGCTATATCGTTTTTGACCTTCAGATAATGAGCTATTAATTAGATAAGTAAACTAGTCTTAAAGTTGACCCTCTGCATTTTAAGAAGAGAGGAAGGACCAATGTCAAGACAACAGGTGATGACCCTCATAGACTTCATCATATACCTCAGTGTATTTTATCTTTGCTGCAGACTAATTTATAATGCAATAACATGTTCCATGGGGGAAGGGAGGGGGCAACAGCTCAGAATGAAGAAGTGGCCTAGTGGTTAGAGCAGCAGCTTGATAATCATAGAAGCCGGGGTTCCAATCCTGCATCTCCTACTGATGCACCTTGGGCAAGTCACTGCACCTTGCAATGGGAAATAATTTTGATGGGGGCACAACAGTTAAATGCCTTCCAGGATCCTCAGCTAATAGAAATGCCAACCAGGTAGTCAATGCAATTACAGAAGAAAGTAGAGACTCCAGTATCAATTTTATCATCCATCTGGGTGCTACAGAGACCTGGTTCACTGAGTCTCAAGATTGGGATACGGCCATACCGGGCTATAACTTGTTAAGGAAGGAAAGAGAGGACAGAAAAGAGGGAGGAGTAGCTTTTTATGTCAAAAACAATATCCAAGCAACTGAGCTGCAAGGAATGTGGGGTAGAGAAGAAGCATCATGGGCCATCCTTAAAGAAGATGATGGTGCATCCATTGTTACTAGAGTGGTTACAGGCCTCTGATTCAAATGGAAAAAACTAGACAGAGATCTGGTCAAAGTCATCCAAAAGATGTGAAAGAAGAGAGAAGTGTTGATTGTTGAAGATTTTATTCTGCCGGATGTAGATTGGAGAATCCCTTCTGTGGAATCTACCAGAAGTAGGGAGATAGTGGATGCTCTGCAAGGGGCTCTGCTCAAACAAATGAATGGGACCCACGAGGGACGGAGTTATACACGACCTGGTGCTCACTAAAGGGGATAATGTCTCTAATATCTGGATGGGTGCCCACCTCAGCACCAGGGATCATCAAACTGTATGGTTTAATATCACAAATAGCATACAGAGAGGTTACATGAAGACCCAAGTATTGCATTTCAAAAATACAGGCTTTGTTGAAATGGGGAATTACCTGGAGGTAGAACTAGAAGATTGAGAGAAAATGAGAGAGGTGGAACAGCTGTGGGTCAAACTAAAAGGAGCAATTACAAATCTATATATTAGAAAAGTAAACAAAAGTAAGAGAAATAAGAAACCGATCTGGTTCTCAAAGGAGGTGGCTGAAAAAATAAAGGCAAAAAGAACAGCGTTCAAGAAATATAAAGGATCCCAAAAAGAGGAACACAAGGAAGAATATCTGGTGAAACTGAGGGAAACGAATACATGAAAAATTATAAATATTTCATGAGCATTATGGTATTTAGTGAGCAGAATTAAGGGACCTTGCCTAAAATATATTTAATGATGCACAATCAACAAACCTTTTCCATTGGAAAGAAATCAGTGGAACTAGGGGGTCATGAAATGAAATTCCAGGGAGGAAGACTAGGAACCAATGTCAGGAAATATTTCTTCATAGAGAGGGTGGTGGATGCCTGAATGCCCTTCCAGAGGAAGAGGTGAAGACTAAAACAATGAAGGAATTCAAAGGGGCATGGGATAAACAATGTGGATCCCTAAAGGCTGGAGATTGCATGGGGGTAAACTGGGGGTAACTGGCTGCTGTGGCTGTTGCTATCCTTAACAATTGGGATGGCAGAGTTTTGCCTTGTACATTATGCTCCCACCATGTGCCACAGTAATGCTAAAACTGCTGATGGCAAGTTGAAGTAGCCTGTAGCTTGGGAAACTCAGGGAAGCCTCTATCCCGGGACGGTCAGCTGAGCCAGAAGAACCAAGTGGATTTAATAAAAGAAACCCAAGAAGTTCTATGCAGAGCTGATGGTCCCTACATTATGGGACATGTACACGAGTATCCACGTGTATCCATACCCCCACCTCCAAAATACTCCTTACAGGGACCCCTTGAGCTCCCCCGACTTGTACTGACAATTTGGTGTGCATTGGATACTGAACACAAGGACACACCTATGCACGCACACACACACAACCGCACGGTGATCTCATAAACCTCCGTCCCTTTGGAAACCCCGCTGCAAAGGACTTTTATTCTATTGTCATGACTGCGCACAACTTGTTCATCCAGGCCTGAACTTCAAAAACAACATTCTTGTTCTAAACATTCAAGCCGTCCTCCCGTGACCGTGAAATCATCTGATGCATCTCGCCTCCTGCAAAAAAAAAAAAAAAAAAAAAGCCCCACCCAAACAAAAATTCTGAGCAGAACTGCTGATAGGCTCAGGAACCTGACGGCATTGGAGAAACGATGACACTTGGCGTCTGCAGAAAGGGACCCGTGTGGACTGGAAAGTTCCACGCTGAATACTTTTTTACGCTGATCCCAGCAAAGGGATCACAACCAGCAAAGCGTCTGAAGAGCTAAAGCCGAGGATGTGCCGGGCGATGGGGAGGACGAGCACTGGAGGTGCACCAGAGGCCACCGCCTCCCATCCCGGCGGCAGCAGCTGCTGCCTGCTCTTATAACTTGACCGCCGGGCCTGACAAGTACCTAAGGCACTCTGACGCACTGCAGTGTGCATGGCCGTAAGAGACATGAGCTCAGGAGAGCCACTTCACCTCTGTTATACAACTAAGTTATTTCTGAATGCAAGCTATGATTTATATTAGAGAGACAAGCCAACCACTCAGGGCTGTTACCACTGATTGCATCTTCAGAGCTGACCTATTACAGAATAGCATTGCTCTACGGGAAATTCCGAGAGAAAGGCGTCCCGGTGTGACTGGGAGCTCAGACTGGAGCGCCCTCAGACAGAGCAGCACTGAAGGAGCGGATTGACTATGTTACGTCTTGAGATCTTAAACTGCAAATTCACTTAATACCTTTTTATTTTAAAAGCTGAGTTCAGCTGCCTCCCTGCTGCGCCAAACTTTGAAACCATCCCTCCTCCAGGCTTGCACACAGTACCCCCCACCCCCAGGCTCCCCTTCCGTAAATTACCCCATCCACGGGTGATCCCAGGTCACTCCTGTCCTGCTGGTGCCAGGGAACCAGAGGCCAGCGTCAGTTTTGAAGTAAGGCAGGGGTGACTGAGATCTCACCTTCCCCCTCTTAGACCCATGGATGAGATGAGCGTGGGACCTGGTGGTGCTACAGAGGAGAAACTTTTTAAAATCTGAAGGTGCAGGGCTTTTTCAGAATGGGGGGGTGGGGGGGGGGGGAGCCTGGCCAAGGCTGGAGCTGACTGCTTCTATTTTGAATAAATAAATAAATATACAAAATTTCAATCAGTTTTTGTTTCATTTTGTTTTCAAAACAAAGCGAAATAGGAAATTACATTGAGATTTCCTATTTTCTTTCAAGCAAAAGCGCAAATCCTTATTAAACATAACAGACTGTTTTTCCCTATTGGAAACTAGGCAGGGCATGGAGTCTCAGGCACTAACCAATGGCAGGGCAGCTTTAAAAATGCTTGATGACATCAGAATCTGCTGCAACTTGTGTTATGATGATTTCTGATTGATTGCTTGGAGTGCGTGCATTCCCTAGAAATGTTATTTTCCAGACTTAAACGGAATGATCAGGGTTAGTAAAAAAATCTCTGAGATATAAATATCGTTCTCCTTCTTTTTACTATTTCCGTCCTGTTTACCGCTACCTTGCATTTAATTCTTATAGCCTTTCAAGCTGCTTGAAATTGCTATGGCCACCTAATTGGTTGATAACTATCCACAGTCACAAAGCAGCAATACAGATATGCAAATTAAAGTTACAGGGACTCAGCTGCAGCTCAGCAGGATAGCGTTCATATCAATCTTCTCTACCCCAGTATAAGAAGCTCCCAAACAAATGGTATGTGGGAGAATCCAGACAGGGAATGGTCAGGGATGATAAAAATTGGATTCCTTGTCCCACTGCTAACTGAGATCCTCTAGGGAGCCCTTTCCTTTCAACATTTGAAGTTCTTTCTTAGCCTTTAACATGCCAAGGTAAAAGTTTAACACCTGAGTGTGGCATGCACAGCTGGCAGCTGGGATATAACTGGGCAGACTAAAATGATCAATAGGTCTATATCTGCCTCATTCACTATGTTACTGTGTTACCATGTAACCACTTTACTAACATCCTGTTACTGTGTAACTACTTTACTTCCTTCCTGTGTTACTATATTACTGTATTAATATGTAACCACTTTACTGTGTTTCTATGTAACCACTTTACGTCCTTCCTGTGTTACTATATTACTGTATTAATATGTAACCACTTTACTGTGTTTCTATGTAACCACTTTACTACCTCCCTGTATTACTGTTTCTATATAACCACTTTACGTCATTTCAGTGTTACTATATTACTGTATTAATATCATGTAATCACTTTACTACCTTACTATGTTACTGCGGTACTATATAACCACTTTACTACCTTCCTGTGTTACTATGTAACCATTTTATTTCCTTCCTGTGTTACTATCTAACCACTTTACGTCCTTCCTGTGTTACTATATTACTGTATTAATATCATGTAACCACTTTACTACCTTACTGCACAACTGCTGTACTATGTAACCACTTTACTACCTTCCTGTGTTACTATGTAGCCACTTTACTATCTTCATGTGTTATTGTGTTGCTATGTAACCACCTTACTATGCTACTGCAGTACTATGTAACCACTTTACTACCTTTCTGTGTAACTGATACTATGTAACCACTAGGGATGTGCAGAGCAAAAGTTTATGTCCATATGTCCATATGTCCAAAGGGGGTCCCATTTGCGGTCAATATGGACATAAACAGAATTCAATGAGTTGAATATATGTCCATATGTGCAAATAAAAATTTAACCCCTCACCCTCCTTAATCCCCCCCCCCAAGACTTACCACAACTCCCTGGTGGTCCAGCGGGGTCAGGACACCATTTCTGACCAACTTTGCAAGGAGCACGTGACGTCGGCGTCACGTCGGAGTGACGCGGCATCACATGATTCCCCGCGGGGTCGCTTCCGGGATCCTCGTTCGGCCCAAAAGGAACTTTTGGCCAGCTTGGGGGGGTCAGAAGGCCCCCCCCAAGCTGGCCAAAAGTTCCTTTTGGGCCGAACGAGCGTTCCGGCGCAACCCCGCGGGGAATCACGTGACGCCGCGTCACTCGACGTGGCGCCGACGTCACGTGCTCCTCGCAAAGGATTGCAGAAATGGCATCCTCACTCCTCGCTAGTTCACCAGGGAGTTCTGGTAAGTCTTTGGGGGGGATTAAGGAAGGTGAGGGGTTTAACTTTTAATTTTGGATCAACAATCGCGATTTCCCACATATCCAACATAGCTATGTTGGATATGTGGGAAATCCGATCGTTTATGTCTCATCACTTTTTTAAGTAAAAAAAAAAATATGCGTAGCGTTTTACATATGCGGTCAATACGAATGCACACCCCTAGTAACCACTTTACTTCCTTCCTGTGTTAGTATTTTACTGTGTTAATATGTAACCACTTTACTACCTTCCTGTCTTAGTGTGCTACTATATAGTCACTTTACTTTCTTCCTGTATTATTATATTACTGTGGTACTATATAACCACTTTACTATCTTCCTGTGTTACTGTGTAACCACTTTACTACCTTCCTGTATTATTGTGTTACTATTTAACCACTTTACTACCTTCCTGTATTACTGTATTATTACATAACCCCTTTACTATTTTCCTGTGTTACTGTGCTGCTGTGTTAATATATGACCACTTTACTAGCTTCTTCTGTTACTATGTAAGTACTTTACTGTCTTTTTGTGTTATTATGGTGCTATGTAACCACTTAACATCCTTACTATGTAACCACTTTACTACCTTCCTGTCTTAGTGTGTTACTATGTAGCCACTTTACTATCTTCCTGTATTACTGTGCTACTATATAATCACTTTACTTTCTTCCTGTATTATTATATTACTGTGGTACTATGTAACCACTTTACTATCTTCCTTTGTTACTGTGTAACCACTTTACTACCTTCCTGTATTATTGTGTTACTATTTAACCACTTTACTACCTTCCTGTATTACTGTATTATTACATAACCCCTTTACTATTTTCCTGTGTTACTGTGCTGCTGTGTTAATATATGACCACTTTACTAGCTTCTTCTGTTACTATGTAAGTACTTTACTGTCTTTTTGTGTTATTATGGTGCTATGTAACCACTTAACTTCCTTACTATGTATCCACTTTACTAGCTTTCTGTGTAGCTACTTTATTATTTCACCGTGATATGCTTATTTTTATTTATTTATTTTTTTAGTTTACGACTTTCAGCCACTTCAACATGGATTACATTCAGGCACTGTAGCTATTTCCCTGTCTACTTAGGGCTCACAATCTGGAGAGTAAAGTAACTTCCCCAAGGTCACAAGGAGCAGCAATGTGATTTGAATTCTCTCTTCCCTGGTTCATGGCCTTCTGCTCTAACAACTAGACTACGTCTCTACTCTACCGAACTCCACTTTGTTAGCTGACGTTTGTCTACAACTGTGGAGTCGCAGCTAAAGATCCTCACACCAGCAGTGGTCATATTCTCAATTAATCAATTAAGTAAGCAGCCAATATTTCCAATTTCAGTATGCTAAAATCATTCTTAAGACACCCAGGCAACAAAATCTGAGCCAAATTGAAATGCAGAAATATAAAACATTTAAAACCCCAAACAAGCCATCAGAATTAGTAAGACTGACTGATGTGAATGGGCTTCACAGAGGCAATTTTGTGCCACAAGCAGCAAACTCAGTATCATTATTCTTTTAACTCTTTTTTTTTTTTTTAACAAATTCCATGTTCAGCCACACTTAACACACAGTAAATGAGAAGATCACAAAGAACTCATGAGAAAACCCAAAACAAACACAGAATCTAGTATGTAAAGTGTAAATAAATGCAGTTTATGGAAGACCGTGCTCTTTCATATTTAAAAGTTTCCTCCTTCAAGTTAAACCTCAATATCCGCTATGTCTCAAAGCTGGGCTCACCCATAGTTCAGAAAGTGGCAGTAGTAAGCCTAGCGCCTAGAAGAAGCTGACTGGCTAGTGTCCTGTGTTCAGGGGGAGAAAGGATCCCTCCCATCTGTCCCAAAGCACTTGCTTCTTATTTTAAAGAATGCAGAAATTCAAAGACAGACCTACTCATCACTATGCACGCCTACCCGTATGCAATTACACCTGTGTTTTCAGGGGAAACGTGCATGCATATTTTTGAAAATGCAAAAGTATGTCCATAAGTGCAAACCCTTCTCCAACCCTATTCCACATATTGGGTAAACTTCTGAGTTTTATAACAGGCCAATTCCCTGCCTTTTACCCAGAAAAAGACCTGTGAAAATGACCTTCTTTATGCAAAGACTCCTTAAATAACGAACTCACACCCCAAAGTAAATCAGATATTTTCTCTTTTAGTATGCTGCAATCACATATAAGACACTCAGACATCCAACTGGAAATGTAGAAATATACAAGATTTTTAATCCCAACAGCCTGGGGCACTGGGCAGACAGGGGTGGTTTAGGATATGTTCTAGGACAGTGGTTCTCAACCTTTTTTCTGTCGGGACTCACCTGACAGATGGTTCTCACATGCGTGATACACTGAATACATAACTGACATGGGGCTAAATGTAAACATGCACTCTGCATCCACAGGAACCCCCCTCGACCCCCAACAATGGGTGCAGAACAGAACTAGGGCATTACCCTGTACAATTCGCCATACAAAAAAGATTCTGGTTCTGATGACATCTCTACTACCAGGTGCAATATCCCTTCTTATGGAAAGACAGTAATTTACCACTAATGCATGTCCTATTGAGAAAACACAACAAATAAGAAGGCCGATACAGTACAGTACAGTACAGTGCACTCCAACGGAGCGCACTGTTAGCCTGCTCTTGGACGCGCATTTTCCCTTACCCCTTATTCAGTAAGGGGAGGAAAATGCACGTCCAACCCGCGGCACCTAATAGCGCCCTCAACATGCAAATATTAGGTATGCGCGTGGGATACAGAAAGTAAAATGTGCAGCCAAGCCGCACATTTTACTTTCAGAAATTAAAGGTCAGTGCTAATTTCTTCCGGTGCCGGGAAAGTGCACAGAAAATCAGTAAAAACTGCTTTTCTGTGCACCCTCCGACTTAATATCATAGCGATATTAAGTCGAAGGTCCTGAAAAGTAAAAAAAGTAAAAAAAATAAAAATAAAAATAATTTGAATTCAGCCCACGGCTGTCGGGCCGAAAACCAGATGCTCAATTTTGCCGGCGAACGGTTTCTGAGCCCGTGGCTGTCAGCAGGCTCGAGAACCGACG
Source organism: Rhinatrema bivittatum (assembly GCF_901001135.1). Taxonomy (NCBI): domain Eukaryota; kingdom Metazoa; phylum Chordata; class Amphibia; order Gymnophiona; family Rhinatrematidae; genus Rhinatrema; species Rhinatrema bivittatum. The sequence goes on along the minus strand of NC_042618.1, from coordinate 6,248,811 downwards.
CCGGCAAAATTGAGCGTCGGCTGTCAAACCCGCTGACAGCCGCCGCTCCTGTCAAAAAGGAAGCGCTAGGGATGCGCTAGTGTCCCTAGCGCCTCCTTTTCCCCATTTTTACCGCGTCACCTAATTTAAATACAGAATCGTGCGCACCGGCGTTCGTCCGCTCTCCCACGGACTTTACTGTATCGGCCCGAAGGTGGGGTATTTTACTAGCCTACATGCTAGTAAAATACCTCACCTCAGTCACACACACAAAATTGACCTTCACCAAGTACATAAAGACCACAAATTACAAGTATGGAGACAGAAATTGGAATGGAAACTCAAAACAGCCACTCTGCATGCAGTGCGAACTTGGAGAAATGGAAACAGAAATATAGCACCTAACACAGTCCCAGGATCTGCAGTAATGCACAGAAACTAACCCGCACACAGTTACACCTGAATTATGGAACGCACTCAAACAGTAACAACCCTACCTATGAAAAGGCAACACTACCAATATTAAACGAGGCCCTGAACACCAATACACCTGCTATTAGGAAAACAGAATAAGCCAAGCTGCTATAGAGCCCCACACAGAAATAATTGTAAAACTATATTAATAAATGTTACAAAACAGCTGATGAACAGAATAACATCCAACAATTAAAAACTCATAAAAATTATTAAAAATTGTCCAAACATCAATAGAAATATTTCAAAACAGCAAACACATCATATAATATCCAATAATTAAAATGGCAGTCAAACAAGAAAAATAAACTTAAAAAGCCACCTTTACTTACCCTCTCCAGCAACTCTCCTACTTCTTTCCCTTGCAGGCCAATAGCACCAGAAGCAGCAAGGGCTGCTGAAGCTCTGTCCTCACAGTCCTCTTCCTTAGCGCCCACAACCAGTCACTCACACACACACCCCCAATTAGATCCCATGACCAGTCTTTGTCTCTTACCCACCAGTGACCTCTCCAACCAATCTCTCTCTCTCTCTCACACATCATTTGCCTCCCTGACCAGTTTTTCTCTCTCACACACACCAGATGCCTTACTGACCAATCTTTCTCTCTCCTTCAAATACACCAGCCACCTCCTTGACCAGTCCGTCTCAATCACACACATGTTCTCTTTTACTTACACACATGCTCTCAATCACACACATGTTCTCTTTTACTTACACTCATGCTCTCAATCACACACACATGCTCTGTCTCCCCCCTCTGGCTCACTCTCACTCATACCCTCCCCCCCACCTCCCCAGCACAAATGGCAGCTGCAGTAGCCTCCTACTCCAGCCCCGGCAGCCCGAGAATGAAGAATCCCGTCGGCTGCAGGGGCCAACTCTGCTCTTTCTCCTGTCTCTGATCGCTGGGTGCGTTTCATTTTAGTCCGGGCTTGAGCATGCAGTATGGCCTTCTCTTCTTCCCGTGTGACCCACTGTACATCACTTCCTATTTTGGGCCATCGGGGGGGGGGGGCGGGAAGAAGAAAGGGCCACGCTGCTGATGTTGCCAGCTTTCCCTAGCGCCGCTGCCGTTCCTGTGCAAATGGAACGGCAGCAGTGTCAATAGAAGAATTTGTGCGTCTCACTGCCATGAAGGAGAGGGAGGAAAGCACAAGCCGGGGCAGTGGGATCCCCGGGAAGCCACGACACGCCTGCCAGCTCTTGGCGACCCTCTGGTGTGTGTCCCGACATGCTTGTGGAGAATCGCTGTTCTATGAGCCCATCACAAAACTGGTAAACCTTTCTTTGCCAGGAGTCACGCTGCTAGAACTGAAAAAGGCCACTGAAAAGCCTTTGGTTAAGAAACCCTCGTTAAACTCTGATGATTTAGTAAACTCTAGACCAATTTCCTTTCTCCTGTTCTTAGCAAAAATTTCAGAAGCTGCTGGTTTAACTCAGTTGAATGATTTTATGGAGCCTAACATCAGTTTGGTTTCAGGAAGTGTTTAGTATGGTGATTTTACTGGCAACCAGTAATGACTGGGATTTGGGAAAATGTGTAATCTTAGTGTTGCTTGATATTTCAGCGGCATTCGATACGCTTAACCACTCAGTTTTTATTGTCATGTTTAAAAGACCTTGGTTTATCTGGCACTGCACTAAACTGATTTACTTCTTACCTCTTGAATAGAAGCCACCGCGTGCCTATCGCTTCTAATCAATCAACCTGGCACACTGTTGATACTGGTGCCCCAGGGGTCTGCACTGTTGGCCGCTCTTTTTAGCATCTGCTTAGCCCCCTTTGTGTGTTATTGTCTACTCGGCTTAAATTGCAAATTGTATGCAGATCACATACAGTTTGTGTCCTAAATATTCTACATGGCAGGTGACCTATGATTTATTATTATGCCTTGACTCAATTAGAGCCTGGTTATATCATCATCAATTATTACTAAATTTAGATAAAACTATTATTGTGTCGTATTGCTTGCCAATAGTTGATGACCCCTCTGAGCTTTATTTTCAATGACATGAGGTTCCAGTTGCTTCTCAAGTGAGGAATTTGGGTGTTATTCTTGATAGTGAGCTATCAATGAAGCCACACATTCATTCTGTTGTTCAATCTTCCTTTTATAAATTGAGATTACTTCAACATCTCAAACCACTGTTCATGGCGATGCCTTTCGGTCAGTTCTTCAGGCATTGCTATTACCAAGCCTAGATTACTGTAGCTCTTTCATTTTGGGCTTACCAGCGGCTTCTTTGAAAGCTCTTCAAATTCTGCAAAACGTCATTGCCAGACTATTGACTGGTACCAGTCACTTCAAACACATTACTTCTGTGCTGAACCAGCTTCACTGGCTTCCAATCAAAGGGTGTGTTAAATATAAAGTGTGTTCCTTGATTCAGAAATTGATTTTAAATAATGATCTAGCACCCTGCATCGGTTAATGTTATGTTATCTGACAGGGGGCCAAGATGGCGTCTTGAAGGAGGGACGCGTCTAGGTCAGCTCCGCTCTGTGCATTTCTTCCTTTGGCTGTAACTGGCAAATATGCCTCATACCAAGCACAAGGATAGACTGAGGGAGGCAGCCCCATTATCCCCCTCAATCAGCCCAACTCAGCAGAGAATTGAGGGCTTTTTCACTGCTGTTCCCGGCCGAACTCCAGGTGCAGGAATCGCTGTGACTGCCAGCACGGAGAGTGTGTCAGCTTCACTTGATTCACAAACATCTCTCATCCCTGGAGCGCTGATAACTCCCTCCGCCCCCTTCCATGACCCGACCCTTGGACTGGATCGACCGGTGGAACGTCTGGACTCTTTCCAGCTAACTCTGGAGGTCATTGGGGCGGGTCCCTCGGTTCGAGTTGAGATATCTGAAGTAAGTGGAAATCCAACTATCCTGCTTCAGTCACCGGTACAATATACTCCGGTGAAGGAATCAGAACGCCGTGGATTACTTGCTATGGTGTAGGCTCGCGTAGGGGAAGGAGGATCTGCTAGTGACCACTGTAGTGTGGGTATTCCTAGAGGGCAGGATGTGCTTGTTGGTTCTATTCATAAAGGCAATTTGGCTAAACCTCCTGTTATTACTCTGGACTCTGTTTGGACTGCTGTAATGACTCGGGGAAAAATCTATTTCATCTCTAATCTCTGTAACTGTGGATATTAATAATCGTATGCAAACCACAGAACTCTCCATTGCTTCACATGCTACCACGTCAGAAAATTTGGAGCAGCGTGTAACCCAAATTCAGAAAGTGCAGTCTGGATTAATACAGGGAGATAGGAGCTATTCAAAGAGACTAGAGAATACTGAAAACGCTGTGAGATATCTGAATTTGAGAGTTCTGAACTTTCCTCAGGTTTCTCATGTTTCTCCTCAGGATCAATTTAAAAAATATCTCCAAGAAATTCTGAAAATTCCACCGGGCGCAGTGCCACCTATAGCCAAAATGTATTTTATATCTTTTGATAAAAGAGATGATATATCTTCTCAATTACCTGGCCCTGCACCTCCCACTGCTGATTTATCTGCTTTTTTTTGGCATCTTCGGGAGAAGAGCAAGTTGAAAACCGAGGGACGCTACTGGTCAAGTTTATTTTTCCATCTGATAGAGACTTGGTTCTCAAGTTATTTCTTCATAATACACAAGTTCTATACTATGGTCAGAAATTTGTGGATTTTTCCGGATATAGTAAGATCTACTCAACAGAGAAGAAAAGAGTTTCTAGCATTTTGCCATCAAGCTAGACAATTAGGAGCTCAGATTACAATACGGTATCCATGTAAATGTATCATGAAAGTTAATAATGTTAAATATATATATTTTGATCCTGCTCAACTGAAGCTCTTTTTAGATTCTCATGTTTCATCTGATAATACAGCTAACTAGTCAGTTATCGCAATAGTAGAGGTACTGGGTGTATCCCTCCTTAATTACTTGATCTCTTTTTTTTGCTGTGTAATATGTAACGCTCTCTAGAATTTTGATCTTCTCAATTTCTTGGTATCTAGGGTAATGTATTGAATTATTGCCTGAGTATATTTTGCTTGTATTTTATTTCTCTGTCCTTGCCCTTATCTATTGGCAAGCTTGTTATTGCTAAATTACTATTATAATTAATAAAGAGAAAATGTAAAAAAAAAAAAGATCTATGTGCCTCGTCTTGCTTTGCCATCCATCCGATTAAAAACCATTTAGAGATAGCATGGTACAGAACAGTGCATTTGGTTGTAGCATGAGAGAGAACTCTGTCCCTAGCTGGAACACATTACCCGAGAACCTGCGTGCACATGAACAGTAACTTTCAACCCGACGCGTGTGCGCACGTGGACGTGCTGATTTTATAACGTACGCATGTTTATGTGCACACGTTATAAAGTCAGCTACCCACGCGTACATGCACGTGCGCGGGCGAAGGCCGTCTCAAGCGCATGAGAGGGCAATTTTCGTAGGTACGCATGGCGAGACACAGGACCTATTTCCCAGTTCCCTCCCAGGTCGCCCCAGTAAAGGAGCAGATTTCCTAAACCCCCTACCTGAATTTTCTCCCTTTCACCCTAAAGCCCTGCTGATTACCCTGTTTTTTTTTTTTATTGCACTACTTATTCGCAGTCCATAGCAGAAGCAAGTTACCAGCTCTAAGAGATCCTGGCGTGCGCTTGTGCGCGTAACTGACTTCATGGTACAGTCCTGGCCCGCCCATGTCCCGCCCCTTTCCCCGCAAATCATTTTTTTTTAATGGGCGTACCGGGAGATATGCGTGTGGCTGCAGGCCTTTTAAAATGTGCATGGCCCGCACGCCTCCAAGTCACATGCAAATCTCCCAGCTTGGCTGAGCATAGGGTTTCTAAAATCTACCTGTAACTAAGCCAATTTCTTTAAAAAAAAAAAAAACCTCTGAAGACATTTTTCTTTAAAAATGCATTTGATGAATAATTGCAAAATAAGGCCAAGATTTTGCTGCAATTATCTTAATGTGCACATGTTATAAAATCTTATGGCCTGGATTGGCCACTGTTGGAAACAGGATGCTGGGCTTGATGGACCCAGCATGCCATGTTCTTATACGGCAGTTGTGATTATGCAGAAGAGGTATTCTATTGTTATGCAGATCTATGTATATGTCTGGGTTTTTTGGGGTTTTTTTTTTTTTTTACTAATATTGTGTTTTGATTATGAGTTTTTATGGTTTTAACTCGTACTCAGTGCTGTTATTTTATTGTTTAATTTTTATAAATGTTATTCATGGAATCTGCCGTGATTGTTCAGAATGTGTGGACTAGAAACAAATAAATAAATAGATGTATCTATACTGCCCTACTCACCAGCTTGGTTACTGCCTTGACTTAGTCCTTTCTTCTTCAAAATGCTATGTCTCAGACTTCTCCAGCTCAGTTCTTCTTCTCTCAGACTATCATCGGTTAACTTTCACACTAAACCTCCCCCTACAGTCTCGTCCAGGCTATGGATCCTTGTATCCCGTCTACTACTGACACATCTCTCCTCTCCTCCACTACATTGTCTGAGGCAGTTTCTTCTTAAAACACTACTGCTCCTCTGCTTACCCATCCTCTAAGGAGCACCCAATCCCAGCCTTGGTCGTTCACTTTCTATGTTCCTGTGCCCACTCTAGAGCATCTCCGGCTAAACTCCCGTGCCCATGCCGACTTCCTTCCAATCTGCTATTGCACTTGCCAGACAAGGCTACTCCATCCATCTGATGAATTCTCCAGCCTCCGATCCTTGTAGCCTTTTGGCCACACTCAGTTCCCTCCTCACACTGCCTTTCTTTCCCCCCCCCCCCCCCCCTTCACACTCTGCCCAGGCTAAGGGTGACTACTCCCCATGACAAGCTTCACAAAATGAATCTTTATTCCTCAACCAGATCACCTCTGTCTCTCCTGTCCCCTTTCATTCCTCTCTCTAGCCCCGCCATCCTTTTCTCCTTTTCTGAAATCACAGTGGAGTAAACTGCCCATCTTTTATCCTCCTCCAAAATTACTGCTTGTTCCTCTGACCTCCTTCCCACCCAGTCCCTCAGCTCTATTTTCCCTGCAACCGTCCCTTCCATCTGTCACATCCTTAGTCTATCACTTTCTACTGCTACTGTTCCCGCTGCCTTCTCCTCACTCCTCAAAAAACTCTCAGTTGAGTTCTACCTGCCCTGCTATCGTCCCATTTCCCTCCTCCCTTCTGCATCCAAACTATTTGATTGTGCTATTCACCGCCACTGTCTTGACTTTCTTTCTCCTCAAGCCATTCTCAATCCACGCCAGTCTGGTTTCTGCCTTCCACGTGCCACAGAAACCGCCCTTGCCAAAGTCTCCAATAACCTGTTTATGGCTGAAACCAAAAAAACCTTTCCTCAGTCCTTATCCTCCTTGACCTATCTGCTGCTTTACACACTGTTGTTCACCACTCACTCGTTGATTCTCTGTCCTCACTTGGATTTTGGGTCTCTGTCCTGTCTTGGTTCTCTTCTTATCTCTCCCATCGCACTTTTAATGTTTCCTCTGGTGGATCCTCCTCTACTGTCATCCCACTATCAACTGGTGCTCCTCAGGGCTCTGTCCTGGTCCCTCTTCTCTTCTCTCTGGGCACTAATTCCCTTGGTGCTCTGATGTCCTCTCATGGTTTTCAATACCATCTCTGTGCTTATGATTCCCAGATTTACCTCGTAGACCAGGAATTTCACCAGGAATCCAGGCCCAGATCTCATCCTGCTTGTCTGACATTGCTGCCTGGTTGTCCCAATGCCACCTTAAGTTCAACGTCAAAATCAAGCAACCTCCGTAGCAAGCCCAAGACTCTGGAATCAGTTACCAGAGGTGATAGGTAATGCATCGTCTATGAGCGCAAACTGGCATTGCAGTAATTGAGGCTTTTTGTTCTTTTCTAAAGCTTTTACTGTGTGTTCTGTTTTTATTCTTCAACCTGTATAATAAAAACATACTTGATATGTTTTTATTCATTATTTCTGCAAACCACTGTGAACTACCCCAGGAACAAGTGAGTTAAAAGAATTTTATAAATAAATAAATAACATGGCCAAGACAGAGCTCCTTATCTCCCCCAAACTCACTTCCTCCTTTCTCTATTTCTATGGATAACACGGGCATCCTCCCAGTGCCCTCAGCCCATACATAGCCTCTCTCTCCTTCTCTACTACACACAGCCAAAACACTGCTAAAATGTGCTGTTTCTTTCTCCGTAACCCCCCAAAAATCTGTCTCTTCCTTGCTAAATACACTCCCAGAATCTTTATCCCCTCTCTCATCTCCTCCCGCTTAG